>NC_138770.1:164592996-164610496 GCF_965119305.1 Pelophylax lessonae | reverse complement strand
TTCAGTAACTAAATTTATGTCACAACCAAGATGTCCGTTAAAATGTCTGGCCACATTAGTAGATTTACCAGCCCTAATATCACTAAGGTGCTCCTGAAAACGATCCCTTAGCCTACGATTAGGATGCCCCACATATTGGGCACTATAAGACTTACATGTGATGACAAAAATTACATATTTAGTATTGCAGTTGAAGAAATATTTCAGGTTAAAGGACCTCTTGTTACTAGGCAATAAAACGGTTTCTCCTCTAAGAATATGGGGACAACAAGGGCAATCTATGGCACCACACTTGAAATTTCCTCTAAAGTGTAGCCAGGTCGTAGTTTGTCTAGCGATGAGGTGAAAAAAGCTGGGAGATAAAGAAATAGCCAAAGAGCAGGCTCTACTTGGTACAATATTAATCCCCTCATGGAGAATGTCTGACAGGGACTCATCTTCAAACAAAAGTGGTAAATACTTCCTCACTATATCACCAACCTGATGAAACTCCTGACTGTATGGAGTAATTACCGCAGGAATACTACCAAAGTTGGAGCAAGGTTTACGGGATTTCTTCAAACGTTCATCCCTATTTTTGGCCCTGACAATTCCATAGGCACGATTTAGTGCTCATTTAGGATAGCCAAGTTGTATAAATCCAGGGCTTTTTTTCTCAGAGAATAGGTGCAGGAACTCCCCTCTCCCAAGTCACCCCTTGTCTCCGCCCCCTACCTACCTCCAAGCACCACCCCTTGTTTCCACCTCATACCCACCTCCCAGTACCACCTCTTTTAGAACAGAACCAAGTATAGTTTATTGGTGCTAAGTAATCTGTATGAAATTTGGTAATTATAATAAGAAAGGTAGTAAAATGTATCCCATGCAGCCAACAACAATAACCCCCCCCCCCAGTAAAAATAGATTCCCCCAGCAATAATAGACACCCCCAACAATAATAGATCCCCCCCAGAAACAATAGACCGCTGGCAACCAACTACTGCATCACAACAGACCAGCCCCAGGAACAATAGACCCCCACCAGCAACAATAGATCTCCCAGCAGCCAGCAATAATAGATCTCCCAGCAGCCAGCAATAATAGACCATCCAGCAGCCAGCAACCATAGACCTCTCCTCAACAGTAGATTGCTCCCAGCAACAATTGACCACCAGCAACAGAAGATCCCCCCCATAAACAATACACCCCTCCCTCAACAATAAATCTCCCCAAGATTAGATCCCCTAGAAGCCAGAAATAATAGATCCCCCAGCAGCCAGCATTAATAGACCCTCCAGCAGCAAGCAATATAAGACCCCTCCCTCAACAGTAGATCCCTCCCAGCAACAATTGACCCAGTAGAAACATAAGATGGGTGGTGTCTCATGTTGCTAGTGGGTCATTTTTTGCTGGGGGGGTCTATTTTTACAATAGATCCCCGACAGCTGGCTTCATTGGACCCTTCAGCACGCCCACTATCCCCTGCCACTGTGTACATTCAAGACTGGAGGTGCCGGAACTGCGTTCCCGCTGAAAAAAAGCCCTATATAAACCTATCATAAACAAGGGCTGTCCCTATCAAAGTCCATATTATTACTGCAAATCCAGCGGGCACGGATAAACTTTCCAACTGGTATGCCCCTGACCACATGCTTGGGGTGACTGAACTGGGCCAACAAGAGACTATTCCCAGCCAATGGCTTTCTGTAGAGGCGTGTAGTGGCACAATTCTGTGTTGTCACCAACAGAACATTCAAAAAGGGAATCTCTTTATCCTCTAAATGCCCTGTAAGCATCAAATTACTAGTGTTAGAATTTAAATAGGACAAAAAGGACTTAAGAGCCACCATCCTCCTATCACACATAAACAGGAGGTCATTGATGTAACAAAAAAATACATGGATATAAGGTCTAAACAAGTTCCCATCTCTATAGATGAGGGATCGCTCCCACCAACCCATGAAGAGGTTGGCGAGTGAGGGCGAAAATTTCGCCCCATCGCGGCCCCACACCGATGGAAATGGAAAACACCGTTAAAAACGATAAAAATTATGCATCAATTAATACTCCAAAACATTCAAATACCCCATGAGGAAGTATATGTCTGGAGTGTTGTTTATAAATGACTCTTCAGAAAACACATTTGTGTGGCCAGTGTGCCATGAATGAAACCATGAAGAGCTGGGACCTGAGCTGTAACTGGGCAGTTCTGAACACAGTCACAAGGTAAAAAAACAATCTGGGTGTCTCTATATCTTGTGATCACTGTTAACCAATCACAGACATCACAAAGCGTAAACACTAGCAGTACATACATTTAGCCCATTTAAGGGGAGAAAACTTTTCTTCCTTTGTTTTCAATGGGCTAAATGTTTGAAAGCGAATTGGCAGACCGAAGGCGCAGGTGAGGGATACCACTGACCACCATTGATGATTGGATTTGTTTTTTTGTTTTGGAAGGGGGGGGGGTTAGGTTAATGTGTCACTGACCACCACTGATTGTGGGATTGCTTTATAGGGTGGTTTAAAGCGGTATTAAACCCAAAACCAAAAATGTAATATATTGCCAATTTCCTATTTTTTGAAGCTTTTTTTCCCTCTGTTTTCCACTGGTGACCTGCCCAGGAACACACCTCCTGTGTTAGAGTTTCCCCACTCTGGATGAAGGAGCACAGGCACAAATTTGGACAGCAGCATTGTCAGTCTGGAGGGAGGGGAGTGTTAAATGGACTAGCAGATTTAAATACAATAACAAATTGCCAAACTCCAACTCACAGTTTTTAATTAGTTAAAAGCTGAGCATTGTCTCGGATTGGCGACCCCGTGAGAGGCCCTCCGCACTCCGGTATGCCGGCCATGTGACAGATGCCGGTAGGGGTGTGAGTCTATCTGGGGACCTGCCATCCTGAGACATACTTTGATGCATTGTATATTATCATTTCTCACATACGGCTATGTTTCTATGATTTACGCCTCATGTTACGCTGTTTTCTTGTTGTTCGGCTGTATTTAAATTCACTGCCTTTGTTGACTTGTATACCTTTATCTCCTCAATAAACATTGAATTTACAAAAAAAAAAAAAAAGCTGGGCATTGTAAGCACCCCTGCCAGTGTTAAAGCAGTAGTAAACTGCAGCAAAAAGATTGAGATTTTTTTTTACCAAAATCATGTAGCAGAATACATATTGGGCTAAATTTATGAAGAACTTTTTAAAATGTTTTTATTGGATATGTTTCATCACAGAAAGTGGGGGAGAAAATGTCAGAAATTATATTTTCAGTTAAAGTAACTCAGTGCCCAATCGCAAAAAATGGCCTGGTCATGAAGGGGGGTAAATCTTCTGGAGGTCAAGTGGCCACATGCACCACATACTAGCACATTATAATAGACTTACCTGAAAATGAAGCCCTCCAGCGGCACGCTGTCACCGATGTAGGCGCTTCCATCTTTACCTGGTCTTCCTTCCGAGTTTCCGGGCTTCAGACAGCGATGACGTCACCCCCATTGAGTCAAAACTATCACAGCACTGGAACCTGAAAAATGGCCTGGCAATGAAGGGGGATATACATGCTAGTATTCAGTTGGTTAAACAACCCAAATGAAAGATTATTAGATAATATATTGGCTTTTATAGCTATCCAGTATGGCTGATAATTGTAGCCTTACATGTGTTATTCCAGGTTGCATAGGGGATGGTGATTGCTCCTTAACCTTTTAGAATCTTTGTGAAAGTGGTATACGACCACTTTGTGAAATGAGCGGTATACGGACAGGCAGGTTCGTGTGGTGCTGGTTGGACGTAAGGAGCCCTCTATTTGGGTGGTCAGGGTGTAATACCTGTGATGTTGCCAATATACTTGAATATATAGAACACACTCTGGGAACTACCTGCCTCACATACACAGCGGGTGAGATGGAGTCCCAATCAACACTGATCTAGAATGCCAGAGGAATCTTTCCATCATAAGTATGTTATGGGTACACTGTTGAAGGCATTGAACTGAACATTTTCCTTACCTGCATGACTGCAGTTAATCCAACGCACGCTTTTCCTGTATGTCATCTTTGATGATCTGTCCCTCAACGCATGTGTCTACCCAGGTCTCTGTCGCAGCGGGAAATATCGGTCTGCTTTGGTCTCTCTGGCCCTGAGGAAGCCTTGTTGCGAAACGCGTTGGCTTGCTGGGGACCCTAGACCATGCTATAGATATAGAGACCATACCATCTTTGTGATACACTGTATCAGCATTCCCTAAGGGAATATATTTCTACACATGCGTTTTTCTTTCTTTTATATTTTCTACTTGATATATGTCTATATGATATATATGTTTTATATATATATATATATATATATATATATATATATATATATATATATATATATGTACAATAAAGAGTTTATTTTTAATATAATTGTGTGCTAATTGTGATCCTCATCTTTCCACCATCTTAAACCCCATCTTTTCTTTCTTAGTATTTGTTTCTTTGTGAAAGTGCTTTGTAATTTTCTGGTAATAGTTCACTTTTGTTCTTTTGTAATTAGAGCCTTTATGTCCCTCATACAGCGAGTTCTAGGAGTAAGACACTCTGCAGAAAGAACAATATCTCAAACAGCGTCTTTCATCCTTTACAGTACAGGTCAATGTGTTAGTCTGTTTTATTTCATTTCTTTTTAGTGCATACAGGATTGGTCAGACAATGACCTCCCATCCAATGACCTTTCCCATTCTGTCTTGTCCTATTTCACCAAATTCATGTCTGCTGTCTCCTCCAGAACATCTAAACACTATACATTTCCCTATATTGTCTTGTGCTTGTCTAGTTCACCCAGCCTACTCAGTGAATTATTCCCAATACTTTCTGCTACTTGTCACATTCAACCTCTTGTATGTGCTTTGTGCATAGCTTTAACAATATATTACAGACTGCTACATAGTGTTAGGAACTTTCTGCATAAAGATTTTTCTTGGGGGGGTTCCAGGCTTTGTAAGTATATATATATATATATATATATATATATATATATATATATAAAGACGGAAATGTGGTATCCAAATTGTCAGTTTGGATACCACATCTCCTTCTGTCTGTATATGATTTTTGTGAAATATTGGGAGTCTTTTTGATGTGAAAATCCAATGTTCAAAATAAGTAACAAGTGTGACTTACCCATTTCTATTATATATTATAAGTATATATATATATATATATATACATACACAGTATATACAACATAATAAAATATATAATATTATGTTATATTTTAATGATAGATTGTTATTCTATATCAGGCATCATTAAATGGCGGACCGGGGTCCGGATCCGGACCCAGTTAATGTCTCATCCGGACCCCTGCGGTCCCACCCTTTAGAGCCGTTCTTCCCACAGCCATCACCACTGCCAGTCTCACAGAGCCAACAGCTGGAGGCAGGACAGCTATAGACAGAGGACTGGGGCTATCCAAGTTAACAAGCAGGTGATTGGTTGCGAGGATACAGGGCGGTCATCGCACAAACATGCGATTCGGACCTCTGCTGGAAGAATATTTTATTGACTGGACCTTTGTAAATTTTAATTCAATACCCCTGTTCTATATGTTTATATTTACACATGTAAGCATTTGATATTCCCAGACCGATTCTATCCCCCAGAATAAAAATGAAACAAAATCAGCCTGTAAAAAGCTCTGTGCGCTGGGTAGTGTGTTATATCTCTGCTGAATGAGCTCCTATCCAACAATTCTGGGAGCCTGGGGGTGTTTTATATTGTGCTCCAATCTCCCTCCACCCCGCAAGATATGCTAACGGATGGCAGTGGGGTCGGAGCTCTTCAAATGAGTAAAGATTTAACAAACTGCCTGGCAGACAAGTAGATTTAAAGAGGTTGTAAAACCCTCTCTAATAACTTGTACCTATAGGTAAACCTTTAATAAGGCTAACCTAGAGGTACTGTAATTATCTCCTAAACTTGCACCATTTAGGAGATAATTACTTTTAATGCAGCCAATAACGTCATCGGCGCAATCGCTCTGAAGAAACGGCTACCCGTGCCGCTCCTTCAGAGCCCTGTGCCGTGAATGGCGGCTCCCGCGCGCATGCGCCAAATGCGGCAATTAGATGGCCGGAGGACGTGAACCAGGAAGCAGGACGGCCGGTCGCTGTGCGTGCAGCACTGCGGGGGCATCGTTTTAAGGTAAGTATTTCATAATGAGCTAGTATGCGATGCACACTAACTCATTATGCCTTTGTCTTACAGGTTTTTTTTTTTTTTGTCATTTTTTTGTGCAGAGTTTACTTCTTCTTTAAAGGCCCATTTATATCTAGGCATGTGCATTGAGGTGTGTTATTGTAAAGAGAGTTGTGGCTAGAGTTAACAGCCATTGATTACCATGCTATCTGTTCTATCAATCAGTGAATGAAATGAGTGAATGGGGATTTTTTGTTTAACATGGTTGTAAAATTGAAGCGAAGATTTACTAAATTTTCTGTGTGAACATTGTCATCTCCTTTAGTAAATCGAGTGGCCTCTGTTCGGAGCCTCTGGAAATCATTATGAACCCTAAAGTAGATGTAAACCCTATTCATGAAAATTGACCTGGGAACATATATCTGTAGTGTTTACTTATTTCTTTCCAAAGCCCTAAGTCCCATGTCTTTCTGCCACCTTATCAGTGCCCATCAGTGCAGCCTATCAGTGCCCATCAGTGCCGCCTCATCAGCGCACATCAGTGAAGGTGAAAAATGTATTTATTTTCAAAATTTACTCACAGAAAATAAGAAAAACTTTTTTTTTTTTCAAAATTTTCTGTCTTTTTTCTTTTTTTTTTTGTAAGAAATAAAAAAGCCAGAGGTGATTAAATACCACCAAAAGAAAGCTCTATTTGTGTGAAAAAAATGATAAAAATTTCATATGGGTACAGTGTAGCATGACCGCGCAATTTTCATTCAAAGTGTGCGAGCGCTGAAAGCTGAAAATTGGCCTGGATAGGAAGGGGGTATAAGTGCCCAGTAGGCAAGTGGTTAAATGCCACAGCCTACCTGAGTATTGTTGCTGACCATGTCCCTATATGACTACACTGTATCCATCTTCTGATGGCTCCTTCCAGCAGGATAATGCACCATGTCACAAAACTCAAATCATCTCACCACTGGTTTCTTGAACATGACAATGAGGTCACTGTACTCCAATGGCCTCCACAGTCACCAGATCTCAATCCATAAGAGCACTTTTGGGATGTGGTGGAATGGGAGATTCACATCATGAATGTGCAGCCGACAAATCTGCAGCAATTGTGTGATACTATCGTGTCACTATGGACCAACATCTCTGAGGAATGTTTCCAACACCTTGTTGAATCTACACTTACCGGCCACTTTATTAGATACAACTATTCAATTGCTCGGTAACCCAGATTTCTAATCAATCACATGGCAGCAACTCAATGCATTTAGGCATCTAGACATGGTGAAGACCTGATGGATTTGATTGGATGTTTTTATGTCAATATGGACCAAAATCTCTTGGATGTTTTCAACGCCTTGTTGAATCTATGCCACAAAGAATTAACCACTTACCCACTGGGCACTTATACCTCCTTCCTAACCAGATCAATTTTCAGCTTTCAGTGCTCTCACATTTTGAATGACAATTACTCAGTCATACAACACTGCACCCATATGACATTTTTATCCTTTTTTTCACAGAAATAGAGCTTTCTAATGGTTGTATTTAATCATCACTGGGTTTTTTATTTTTTGCACTATAAATAAAAAAGGCCGAAAATGTTGTAAAAAAAAAAAATTTTTCTTCGTTTGGGTTATAAAATTTGGCAAATTTAGTAATTTTTCTTCATAAATGTTGGCCAAATGTTATACTGCTACATATCTTTGGTAAAAATAACCCAGATAAGTATATATTATTTGGTCTTTGTGAAGGTTGAAAATTGAACATATATGGCCAGCCTTATAGAGTCTACAAGCTGTGGTGGCAATCATTGAAAATTGATCACACCTGATGTACTGCCGGCCTATCTGATTTCTTGAGGCACTAACAAGCCATGACAGTACAAATACCCTCCAAATGACCCCTTTTTGGAAAGTAGACAATCCAAGATATTTCAAAGAACAAAAAGGGGGAGCAAACGCTTGGTGCATTACCTTCAACACCAATGAAATTTAATAAAAATCATCAAAAACATACAAACGTGGGGCGATAATAAGCATCTAGAATACAAATCTCCAGTGTTGGGAATAGCCTCCCTCCACGGTTGGAAACTTATGCGTTTCGGGAGACGCACTCCCTTCCACTTCCCTTGCCTTTTAATTTTCACTGGTACTCGCTCTTGCTGCCTTGATTCTTTACCATGAAGAGCATGTAACATTTGGAACGCATGCTATCTTCCGCTTGAATCGCAGGATAGACCTCGGGCTCAAAACTGGAAGCACGTAATGCGCATAGTGTCTGGGGGGTGGGGCCCATTATCCCAGCGTGTGTCTTATGGAATGCATGCTGTTTCTCCTTTGGCCCACAAGTTAGACTTCCGTCTCAGAGAGCCAGAATCGCTGAGTATGCATGATGTCCGTGGTGCGGGTCCTCTGAACCCCACCCCCAGCTCCTGTGGGAGCCAATCCCTGTCTCTCCTGACCAATGGTAACACAGGGGCTGGGCATCAAGCCCAGGACCGCCTCCCAGTCACCCTTCTCAATCTGACAGATATATGTATATACAGAGGTACTACACTGTACCCATATTAAATTTTTATCATTTTTTTCACACAAATAGAGCTTTCTTTTGGTGGTATTTAATCACCTCTGGCTTTTTTATTTCTTACAAAAAAAAAAAAGAAAAAAGACAGAAAATTTTGAAAAAAAAAAAAGTTTTTCTTATTTTCTGTGAGTAAATTTTGAAAATAAATAAATTTTTCACCTTCACTGATGTGCGCTGATGAGGCGGCACTGATGGGCACTGATAGGCTGCACTGATGGGCACTGATAAGGTGGCACTTATAGGCACTGATGAGGTGGCACTTATGGGCACTGATGAGGTGGCACTGATGAGGTACTAATATGCCGCACTGATGAGCACTGATAGGCAGCACTGATGCGCACTGATAGGCGGCACTGATGAGCACTGATAGGTGGCACTGCTGGGCACTGAGATGTGGCACTGAGAGGTGGCACTGCTGGGCACTGAGAGACGGCACTGATGGGCACTGAGAGACGGCACTGATGGGCACTGATGGGTGGCACTGATGGATACTGACGGGTGGCACTGATCAGCACTGATGGGCAGCACCATCAGTGCCCACACTCAGTGCCCATAGTGCTGCTAGTCAGTGCCCATCAGTTCCTAGATGAGCAGGCACTGATGGGCACTTACTGGCAGCACTATGGGCACTGACTGTGGGCACTGATGGCGGGCACTGTGGGCAGTTGTGGCATTATTTCCCCTCTTCAGTAATCAGGGCACTGGTGATCAGTGCCCTGATTACATTGCTGTGTGTTTCGTTACCGGTGATCGGGCTCTGCTCTTTCCTCACACGCAGTCTCTGTGTGAGGAAGAGAGCTGGTGATGAGAGATGATCTCATATGTTTACATATGAGATCATCTCTCATTGCACAGCCCGATCACGTGGTAAATGGCCGCTGTGATTGGCCATTTACTACGATCTGTGATTGGCTGTGTCCACGGGACACGGCCAACACAGATTTTTCCCCGATGCGCGCTCGCGGGAGCGCGCGGGGAGCCTGTTTCTGGGAGGCCGTTTAACCACCTCCCACCCGGCCATTGTAAATATACGGCCGGGTGGGAGTCTTCTCCTTCTAATCGGACGTTCCGGAACGTCCTTCAGAAGGAGAGAGATCGCGCCGCCGCGGGCACGCGCAGCGGCGCGATCTCGATGTGCCTGTGTCCCTAGGACACAGAGCAACAAGCCTCGGCAGGAGGGCCCTGTGATTGGCCCTCCTGATCACATGACGGCTGTGTCCAATCACAGCCGTCATGTAATGTCAATACAGCCGTTGTAACGGCTTCGATTTCTTCTCCTCCTGACAGATCCTGTCAGTGAGGAGAAGAGCAGAGGATCGATACTGCAGCCGGGTGATCAGTGAGTATTTCTAATTACTCACTGATCACAGGGGGGGGTCTGTGCTGGTAATCAGATGATTGATTGCAATGCAGCCCTGGGGGGAGGGGGTGCCACTAGAGCCACCAGGGATGCCCGTCCATGACCACCAGGGATGCCCACCATGGCCACCAGGGATGGCAAACAGGGCTCAGAGAGCCTGCCAGTGGTGCCCCCCTATTAGTGCTGCCCACCAATGCCATCTATCAGTGCTGCCCACCAGTGCCCGTTATTGCCATCTATCAGTGCCGTCCACCAGTGCCCATTATTGCCCACCAGTGCTGCCTATCAGTGCCCATCAGTGCCCCCCATCAGTGCCAATCAGTGCCGCCCATCAGTGCCACCTATCAGTGCCCATCAGTGCCGCCTATCAGTGCCCATCAGTGCCCATCAGTGCTGCGGATCAGTGCCCATCAGTGCTGCCTATCAGTGCCCATCAGCGCTGCCTATCAGTGCCCACCAATGCTGCATATCAGTGCTATCTATCAGTGCCACATATCAGTGCCCATCAGTGCTACATATCAGTGCTACCTATCAGTGCCCATCAGTGCTGCATATCAGTGCCACCCGATCAGTGCCACCCCATCAGTGTCTCCTCATCAGTGCCTGTCAGTGCGGCGTCATCAGTGCTCATCACTGCAGGAAAAAACGTATCTATTTACAAAATTTTATAACCTAAACAAAAAACTTTTTTTTTTTTTTTCAAACTTTTCGGTCTTTTTTTATTTGTGCACCAAAAAAGAAAAAACCTGGCGGTGATCAAATACCACCAAAAGAAAGGTCTATTTGTGGGGAAAAAAATGACACAAATTTGGTTTAGGTACAGTGTTGCATGACCGCGTAATTGTCATTCAAAATGCAACAGCGCTAAAAGCTGAAAATTGGTCTGGGAAGGAAGGGGGTTTAAGTGGCCAGTATTGAGGTGGTTAAAGACGGCCTCCCGAAAATTAGAGTCCGCGCTGCAGCCGTACTTTGGCTATAGCGCGGACCGGAAGTGGTTAAACGATGCTCAATTGGTACTAAGTGTGCCAAGAACATATACCCCACACCATTACACCACCAACCTGAACCATTAATACAAGGTAGGATGGATCCATGCTTTCATGTTGTTTACACCAAATTCTGACCTTTCCATCTGAATGTCGGAGCTGAAATAAAGACTCATCAGACCAGGCAATGTTTTTCCAATCTTCTATTGTCCAATTTTGGTGAGCCTGTGCAAATTGTAGCCTCAGTTTTCTGTTCTTTCCTGTGTTGTTCATTCAGAGATGGCATTCTGCATACCTTGGTTGTAACGAGTGGTTATTTGAGTTACTGGTGCCTTTCTATCATCTCAAACCAGTCTGCCCATTCTCTGCACACCCTAGAGATGGTTGTGTGTGAAAATCTAAGTAGTTTTTGAAATACTCAGACCAGCCCTTCTGGTACCAACAACCATGCCATGTTCAAAGTCACTTAAATCCTCTTTTTTCCCAATTCTGATGCTCAATTTGAAATTCAGCAAGTTGTCTTCACCACATCTAGATGTCTAAATGTGTTGAGTTGCTGCCATGTGATTGGGTGACTAGCAATTTGTGTTACCAAGCAATTGAACAGATGTACCTAATAAAGTGGCCGTGAATGTACAGATGTGACATAGGATGTTTCCCTTTAGAATAAAAAAAATATTTGTATTTTTTGGTACCTGTTTTAGAATTAGTCCCATTCTGTTCAGCAATCAGCACACATAAAGAGTTAACAAA
Source organism: Pelophylax lessonae (assembly GCF_965119305.1). Taxonomy (NCBI): domain Eukaryota; kingdom Metazoa; phylum Chordata; class Amphibia; order Anura; family Ranidae; genus Pelophylax; species Pelophylax lessonae. The sequence continues at coordinate 164,598,648 of NC_138770.1, read as the reverse complement.
GTTTATCAGTGATTTACAATGTTTTGTGAAGGTGATGTATAATACGTACGTTATGTGCTGTTTGTGGAAGCACTTGGTTTGTTTTGTTCCATTGCGGTCATCAGATTATAAAAGCAGCCATGAGATGTGCTCAGACATACGATGCAACATAACCTGGATCTTCCCTTTGAGATCACAACTTTCTTTGATAAATCAAAATTGCTGATGAAAAGATGAAATACTACAAAAGGTCCTTGTGGGGCTGATGCGCCATGTGTTTTCCCTGTACGTCATCTACGCCTACTTGGCAACATATAGGTCAATCATCAAAACCATGGCAGCTGAATGGATTATTTGTAGGAATATATTAACTCCATTTTTAGGTAGAAGCTAGTTTTGTCTTTATTGTATTATGGAGCTGGGAAAGTTAATGATTGACTAATGCACGTCTTTCAGGTTTTGCTAAAAGGCTGTTAATGGGTTTCATTTAAATTCATTTTTTCAACCAAAATACAAATAGCTTCAGTTTTAGAGACATTTTGCAATGTGAATGTGCTTAGTTAATAGGATGAAAGGATGTTCACTTCAATCAACCAATCATCTGCTAGTTAAAATCCATTTTTTATAACAGTCCAAACATCATTGGCTATTCAAAGTGAACACAGGTAAAACCTTTTTTTACTATCATTCACTTTGCAAAGCTCCTTTCTGCTAAACAGCCTGTACTGTAACTGGTTGTCGGATAGCACATCCCCGTTGGGCATCATGGTTCCTCCAACTGACCCAACACAGGAGGACACAGGACAGCACTTTTATTGATTTCCTTATAAAAATTTAAAAGTGTTTAAATGAATGTTTAATAATAGTTTTTTTTAGATGTATGCAATCACTGTGAAAAAAACACAATAGTAATCATCCTTTTTCAAGTGCTGGCTCTCTCACGGAAACCCCAGAAGTGGATTTCCAATACATTTTGTTTGCCGTTGGCCGAACAAAAAAAAATCTAACGGTGTATGGCTAGCCCTTTGCACCATCTACAACTTTATATGAATTCTGGAGGTAGTTACAGCCTAGCTTTAGGTAAAAACTTTCTGTTTTACAAAATCAGCAAAGGAGATATGACTTACATTTAATGCAAAGTATTTCTTGTGCTGGAGCTGTCTGTCCTGGTTAAAATATGGAGTCGTCAGCCCCCCTATCATATCTCGCAGCTGTAATCTTCCAGCACTGCAGCGCAGAGGCGTAACTAGAACCTTCAGGGCCCCAGTGCAAGAAACCATGAAGGGCCCCCCAGACCCCTGGCCGGGGCCCTTCCCTTCAAGCCTGGGGCTCTTCCCACTGATCCTAGGGCCCTTTACTCTCGTTCCGGGGCCGTTTATTACGGTCCCACCCTTTCACAAGTTCTGCAGTGGGCCCCCTTCCTGCCATCTTGGGGGCCTCCCCGAGATGGTAGAATGCCAGGGCCCGGTCGCAAGTGTGAACTTTGCGATCCTGGAAGTTCACCCACTGGTGTCAGTAGTTTTTATTTTTTGGTATTTTAATTGTTTTATTTTCTATCATTTTATTTTTTTACAATGTCACTGACTATTACTCTGTCCATTCAGAAAAGGAAGGAGCTGGTAAATTACATATTTACCTACCCCTTCCTGGTTCTCTATTGTGATACATCCCCTGCAGCAGCCAGCAGGAGAGAGAAGGGAGCACAGTTGAGGGGGGGGGGCAGGGGAGCACACAGGGGCCCAGAGACAGCAGAACACAAGTGAATTGGATAGGAGGAGTGGCGGGGGCAGCATACAGAGGAACCAATCTCCTCCATTTTCCTCCTGCAGCTACAGGAGGAAAAAAGGAGGACAGTGATTTCTCTACATGCTGCCCCTGCCACCCCTCCTATCCAGGTGTACAGGGGAGTCGCACAGGCCCCTGGAGCATGGGGCCCGGATGCAATTGCAACCCCTGCAACCCCTGTAGTTACGCCCCTGCTGCAGGGGTTAGCACCAGTGCTTGAATTGTGATATGCATTCACAAGACTGCGAACTATACCTACCTGTCAGAGAACAATCCTCAGAAGAACTGGCATATCTGTCAATGGCCAGCAGAATTGTGCATTGCTAATGCCAATGCTAATGCCAAAGCTAATGCACATGCGCACATGGGCAAGAACGGTCAAGAAGATATGTGCGTGACAGATGCTGGCGCCCAGTGGCCCAAACAGCCACTAATTGTTGGATGATTGTCAGCCCCCCTCCCCGTGTTCCTGTGCTTTGTGTATCCTGCTCTTGGACCTCCTGCTACCGACCCGGCTTGCCTTTTGACCTGATTCACCTTGATTCCTGGCTCTGACCCCTGGCTTGAACATCTGACTTTTATCTGCTTGATCCACTGTGTTTGACCTCGGCTTGGCTCACTGACTCTGCTATTACCTGTTTACCCGTGTATGACCCCGGTTTGTTCCAGTTTTTGCTATCTGCCTATGCTACTGACTGATCCACCATGACCCTTGGCCTGGCTTCTGGTTCTGCTTCCTGATTTGCCCTGCTGCCAAGTACACCTGGAATTGCTAAGGACACCTGCCCTAAAAGCGCATCCTAGCTGTTCCTGCTGCCATCCGGTGATCAGCTCTGCAGACTATTACAGCTGGTAACTTGTGCTTCTTTGGGCACTGCATTCCCTGTACCACCTCCAGGGGTGTTCTGCCCTTAGCCACAAGGAGAGCCCTCTCAGCACTCTGGCTTCTGACCAGATACTTGACACTACCCTTTCACCCCCCCCCCCTCCTCCATTCATAAAATTTGTACTATAGCTTAAATGAATAGAAAATAATCTATAAATGGAGAGGGTAAACCTTTCATTTATCCACCCATCCTCAAATCATAGATTGCTTTTCATTTGTGAAAGCTATAGTTTGACAATGAATGGAAGGGGGAGGGATGGAAGAGGCAGTCACTGTTGATGAGTCCCTGTGACAGGTCCAGCACTTGTAGCACCTCCCAGGTCCCGAAAGATTACATCTGTGGGGTATGGGGAGCAGAGGACTTGAGATTTCCACTATGACAACCAGCACAAGTAACGTCCCTTGTGCTGATTTTAGAAAAAAAAAAAAAAAACCTTAAATGAACTCTGGCTTTTGTTGTTTTTAGCTCTTCAGTCCTCTTCCTAATGGCCCCAACTCATCATCTTAGTATCTCCTAATGACATCACAGATGGGGATCCATTCTCCTTCTATCTAGTGCATCGGATCAGATGGCATTTGGGTGTAAACAAACAGGAGGTCTGTTTACATCCAACCGCCTATAGAGGAGAGTGGACTGTGTCTGTGTGGTCACAGTTAGTTCCTAAAACTGTAGTCCTTACACCTGTTATTATCCCATTATAGAAGTACTTATTTATAATTAAGGATGATCGAACTTTTGAAAAGTTCGGTTCGACCAGAACACCCGAATTTCCCAAAAGTTCGGTTCGGATTTCAGAACCCCATTGAAATCAATGGGACCCGAACTTCGGTAATCAAAAAACACAATTTTTAAGCCCTAAAACCCAATAAATGCCCCTAAAAAGTGCCTAGGGTTCTGGGTCATGCCCCATTAACTATTAATCACACAAAAAAAAGTTCTTAAAAATTGTCATTTTTGATAAAAAAGCCAATTATTGAAAAAATTAAAAAAAAAAAAAAATAATTTTTCAGTAGAACAGGGATGTGGGTCGGGACCCTCCTTTAACTTTAACACCTATATGATCTTTTTTTCTGGTTCTGGACATGCTACAGAGCTGAAACTTCACAGGTACACCTTTTAGACCCCCCAGACACAAAATCACACAAAAAAGTTCTTAAAAATTGTAATATTTGATAAAAAAAAGCCAATTATTGAAAAATTAAAAAAAAAAAGAGATTTTTTTATTTTTACTTTGGATTTAGTATCTGGGGGGTCTAAAAAGTGTACATGTGAAGTTTCAGCTCTGTAGCATGTCCAGAACCATGAAAAAAAAGATTGTTTGTATTAGAAAACTTTCAGCACAGGAGGTTGGCTCCACTGCTGTAACACCTTGCCGGTTTAATAGAAGGCATTTTTTTGGGTTCTTTGCAGTCAGGAAAAACATCTGAACTTGTGTATAGTGGTACTGTGCACAAGTTCTGATGTTTTGCCTGCCTCCAAAAACCCCCAAAAAATGCCAGTAAAAACACACCTGGGCATTTTTTTTTTTTGACGCTAGTGTTTTTCTGGCATTTTTTTTTGACGCTAGCGTTTTTTTTGACATTTTTTGGGGTTCTTTTGAGGCAGGCAAAACATCTGAACTTGTGTATAGTGGTATATATACACACATACATATATTTATATACACACCTAGCCATATATAGGTGTGATAGTAGCAGAAATATATTACTGTAAATGATTTCATTAGCGCAAGCATATATTTCTGCTACTATCACACCTATATATGTCTAGGTGTGTATATAAATATATAGATGTGTGTATATACACCACTATACACAAGTTCAGATGTTTTGCCTGCCTCAAAAGAACCCCAAAAAATGCCAAAAAAAACGCTAGCGTCAAAAAAAAATGCCCAGGTGTGTTTTTGCTGGCATTTTTTGGGGGTTTTTGGAGGCAGGCAAAAGATCAGAACTTGTGCACAGTACCACTATACACAAGTTCAGATGTTTTTCCTGACTGCAAAGAACTCAAAAAAATGCCTTCTATTAAACCGGCAAGGTGTTACAGCAGCGAAGCCAACCCCCTGTCAGAAAGTTTTCTAATACAAACAATCTTTTTTTTTTATGGTTCTGGACATGCTACAGAGCTGAAACTTCACATGTACACTTTTTAGACCCCCCAGATCTGAAATCCAAAGTAAAAATCAAAAAAATCTCTCTTTTTTTTTATTTTTTTTTTATTTTTTCAATAATTGGCTTTTTTTTTATCAAAAATGACAATTTTTAAGAACTTTTTTTGTGTGATTTTGTGTCTGGGGGGGTCTAAAAGGTGTACCTGTGAAGTTTCAGCTCTGTAGCATGTCCAGAACCAGAAAAAAAAAAAAGGATTGTATGTATTAGAAAACTTTCAGCTCAGGGGGTTAGCTTCTCTCCACACCTTGCCGGTTTCAAAGCAGGCATTTTTTTGGGTTCTTTGCAGTCAGGAAAAACATCTGAACTTGTGTATAGTGGTACTGTGCACGAGTTCAGATGTTTTGCCTGCCTCCAAAACCCCCCAAAAAATGCCAGCAAAAACACACCTGGGCATTTTTTTTTTTTGACGCTAGCGTTTTTTTGGCATTTTTTTGGGTTCTTTGGAGGCAGGCAAAACATCTGAACTTGTGTATAGTGGTATATATACACACATACATATATTTATATACACACCTAGACATATATAGGTGTGATAGTAGCAGAAATATATTACTGTAAATGATTTCATTAGCGCAAGCATATATTTCTGCTACTATCACACCTATATATGTCTAGGTGTGTATATAAATATATGGATGTGTGTATATACACCACTATACACAATTTCAGATGTTTTGCCTGCCTCCAAAACCCCCCAAAAAATGCCAGCAAAAACACACCTGGGCATTTTTTTTTTGACGCTAGCGTTTTTTTGGCATTTTTTTGGGTTCTTTTGAGGCAGGCAAAACATCTGAACATGTGTACAGGGGGTATATATACACATATATGTC
>NC_138770.1:164502996-164587996 GCF_965119305.1 Pelophylax lessonae | reverse complement strand
TTTTCAAAACTTTATTTGTTCTTTTTGTAATTTTTTTTTCTTTTTTTTAGGGGTGGGGGGGGGGGGGGCGGCGCTCTGGCGCCCCCTATGCGCGGGCCGCCACTGGCAAGAACAATCACTAAAGCTAAATGAAGGACATTTTGGGAAAACAGGGAAAATAGGTATATGGTTCTACATGAGGAAGATTGGTTAAACATTCCCATAGACACACGCCTAAACCTTGTAGAGAGCCTACCCAGAATAGTTGAAGCTGTTATAGCTGCAAAGGGTGGGCCGACTCAATATTGAGCCCTACGGACTAAGACTGGGATGCCATTAAAGTTCATGTGTGTGTGTAAAGGCAGGTGTCCCAATACTTTTAGCAATATAGTGTAGGTTCCTCATGAAGAAGAAAAACGTGTCCCATGCAAGCATGTTGCAGAGAAAGACCCTTAGACAGGCCATACACAGTGCAAATTTTTTCCCTACTCGATTCCCCCATTAACATAGACAGTGTTGATGCGGAAATCCCTCCTGCCGGCTGGGGGATGTCTTTACCAGCCGCTGACAATAATCGATCGATCAACTTGGTACATTCATACTGCCCATTTTGAATCTTGGCCGGTTCCTGCTAAACCGGTCGAGATTCGAACCATCTATGGCCGATATTAGTCTGTGTGTGCAACCAAAGGTCCAAAACACACCCCAAGTTAGACCCCTAGCTCTCCAATTAGCAAAGTGTATGGCCCCTGATGATTGGAGGGGTGTAATATACCTGAAATGTTTTTACCTGATTTCATCTGAGAGCTCAGATACAGTTTTTTTTTACTCAAAAATGCTCTTACAGTACCTGTGTGAAAAAAATACTATTTTATTATTATCTTTCTTTTTTTACTGAAAGTGCCACACCAACACCTGAATGCATACTATACCTGGAGTGTTGAAGATTAGTGGAACCAATTCCCTTACATTGTTCATGGGTTCGCAGCCTCTTGTATTTTTTTTATTTCCATATATTTAATTAAATGTAGAAAACTGAAAATCAAAAAATAACCACAACAACTTTCTAATGAACAAGAATAATATTAAACATGAAAGTTCATGATGTCAGCAAAAGCAAGTCAACACACTATTCTACAGGAAGATAAAGCCCAAACACCGACTTCCTTTACTTAATAAATAAAGATACAGCTAAAGATATTCCTGGAAATGTCTGTGAAAACTCCACAGGTGTCAGCGCAGACTGTTTTATCTGCATTTACCAGAAGTGCTGGGGAATTAATTATTTTCAGAGTAAAGGTTTTCAGCCAGTAATAGATGTGCCGTGCCATCATGTAGAGGTCACTTTTTCAAACCTGACAGGTATCTGCATAGTCATTTATGGCACCATTGGGGCATATATGCAATTCTCTTATGACTATTTCTATTGTTCTTTGCGTCACTTGGAATTGCCAGCTCTGCTGTGGTCAATGAGAAGTGTCAGGTAGCCCCACCAGTCTTTCCATGGCCAGCTTAAAGTGGACCTGTCAAGACAGTATTTTGGGAGCTGCCATTGCTAACTCATTGAAGAATCCAGGGCTGTGATCCTTATCCTGGCATCATTAGGCAAGGAGTCACTGACCTGGAACAAGTGTTCAGGATGACAGTTCAGAATTTTTAGTCTTCATTGGCTGCCTGTAAGTGGGAGTAATTTCCCTTTTAGGGTAGGTCTCTATTGTGTCTCCAGCCAGTATAGGCTGGTTTTCCTTTACCCTCGCTGGGTATTTACAGTACCTCGTGGGGTGGTGCACAAGAACAGGGAGGACCATCAAGACCTCTATGCCACGTGCTTCCATTCAACAGGCCTGTGTCTTGTGCCTAGTTAATTCTATGCCAGGAAGATACCTGAGAGTGTAGCCTATAGCTTATGGTACAGACTTAGATCACTGATGGTCAAGTACCTCAGAGCAGGATTGCTGGTCTAGATACAATGGAAGAGATGATTACCATTTTAAAAATCTTACCATTAAAATTAAGAGATTATTTTCGATAACGCCCTCACCCAGTGCTTAATATCAGGAGAGATCCCAAAAAACTCTTCTCTCAAATATAAATATTAATCCTGTAGTCGCAAGCTGGTGCTATTAATTAGATCCAATAAAACATATATGTAACCTTATCCATAAATATGCTAAAATATTTCTAGGAAAAATTAGCAGCGCCGTTAAAAGTCCTTTGTTAAAAGCTAATAAAAGGTCATAAAGCTTATAGAGTTAATATCAGTCCATAGGTATCAAGACTTTAAATCCTATTTCCTTAGCTCGTGTGTTTAGAATGAAGTGTCACTCCATGCGCCTTCACCACATCTCTTGTGCGTCCCCTTAAAGGTAATGGACACTCATCAGAACCCACGGACAGAAGACAATATCCTGGATACGAGCAACTCACTGAGACCGCCACAGCTCTCACCGCTCATCCTGTTCAGCTTGTCAGCTTGTGATTCCCGGGTAGCTCGTGCGGTGTCTGGTTGCTACGGTGACTGCATACTCACACGTTGATGCGTTTCGTCATCACAACTTTGAATGAGGGACCAACATCTTACCATTATTTGGACACTTTAAAGCTGTTTTAACCCTTTGGCTAGTGGTTCTAAAGGTAAAATGATTTTTTACCATAAAGTGGATGTAAATCCTACTCATTAATTCTGACATATGAACTTATATCTGTAGTGTTTACTTATATCTCTCCAAAGCTTTGAGTTCTGTGTCTTTCTGCTGCTCCGTTCCTTTGTTATCAGCATGATAACTTCTGACAAGTTTTCTGACACAGAAGATAAAAGCAGCTGCAAATTTGTGTCGGAAAAGGGACAGATTAGCTGAGAGCTGGTCTATTCACAGCACAGCTCTGCATGTTTCTTCATTCCTCTGCCTATGCGGAGGGAAGGGTATGTGCCTTTCCTCCTATCAGCTCTCACACTGTGTATGCCCAGACTCCCCTCCCACAGAATGAGGAAACAAAATTTGTAACACGATGTGCACTTTCTGAACAGTGTAGACAGCAGATATACATATAAAATGTATGTAGGAGGATTTGTTTAATCTCTGTGTATCATCTAAAGTTAATAACTTCATTGGGTGTATGCAAGGGTTTACATCCACTTTAATGCATTCCCCTCATTAAGTTAAAAAAACATTTTGCCATTTGGTGTTCCCCCCACCCAAAATACTTACCTGAGTCCTGTCATTGATCCATCCATTGTGCCCATCTGTAAATCTTCTCTCCCAGCTCCCCTTCCTCTTTCTCTTGGCTGAAAGCAGCAGAAGCCATTTGCTCCTGCTGCTGTCTGTAAAATCTTAAGCGCATAGAGCGGGGTGAGGAGCCCCCTGTTTGCTAAATATTTTAATGGCAGTGCAGGCATTGCAAGGCCTTTATTATGGTACATTATTGAAAAGTTCCTGTTTATCAAGATAGATTTATATTAACAGCAGCCAAATCTAGGCACAGATGCACTAGCCTTTCACCTCTTAGGACTTATGGCGGTGGTGGGGGGGGGGGGGGGGGGGTCTGGCGTAAAATCAGGAGTTTGAGCCGTGTTTTTACAGGGACTGAGCCGCTTAGGGCAGGACACAAAGTGTTCCCAATTAACCACTTGCCGACTGCCAAACGACTATTTACTGCGGCAGTCAGCCGCTCTTGGGCAAAGTGTTGTAGACCAATCAAAATACGCTTATTGCGATTTTTTTTACCAAAAATATGTAGCAGAAAACAAATTGGCATAAATTGTTAAAAAAAATTAGATTTTTACATTTTTTTTTTTGAGAATTTCATATAAAATAATGTGAAAAATATTGTTATTTTTTCAAAAGTGTCGCTCTTTTTTTGTTTATAGCGCAAAAAGTAAAAATCGCACAGGTGATCAAATACCACCAAAAGAAAGCTCTGTTTGTGGGAAAAAAGACATCAATTTCATTTGGGTACAGCTTCACACGACCGCGCAATTGTCTGTTACAGTCAAGCAGTGCCGAATTGAAAAATAGGGCCTGGTCTTTCAGCAGCCAAATCCTCCGGGGCTTAAGTGGTTAATACTGCACCCATGCTGCATTCAATATTGCATGTATTCCAAACTTAGACTGTGGCACCTATACCAACCCCATACTGAACCTTTACTGTATCTGAATCACATCCAGTGCCAAGACTACCTTGTACCTAAACTGCATGCAGGTTACCTGGGACTCTCAAGCGCACCAATGCTCTTATAGGGTCCCATAGATAGCCAGCAGAAGAACATCTCACTTTGTATACTAAATTGTGTCATTACCATTGTTAATCCATTTTATGTTTGCCTAGTTACCAACTATATTGGGTGATAATATATCAAGTTTGCCTCTGCTACCTGCTTTGGTGCCTGTTTTCTTTGATATAGCACAACTGCTAGGTACTAAGTATTACTTTCAGAGATTTTTTTCTGCGACATTGTATGCTTGTATACTCAACCTGGTGTGTTAGAGATGCTGAAGGCTGTTGGTTCTTGAAGTTTTCACATTCACAGAACTCTGTGAATAAATTATGTGGCTGGGCTGGCGAAGATCCCCCGCTCACTGTCTTAACGGGGGATCAGGGGGTTGAGGGGCCAGTGCTACAGTAACATGTTACATTTTACACCCTGAATATGGGTATTACATGTAACATGTTACAAAAGGTGAACTTATCCTTTAGGTGCAAAAATAAAATTCAGATAGCTTGTAACTTTCTGTGCACTCCTCCTTTACTACACTGAAATTACAAGCAGTGTGGCCAGCCCTGCCTGGTTCACCGACAAAAGAACAACTTCTCTTTGGTTTCAGGGATAACGAGAGGGGGAAGTACTATAATGTAAATACACTTCCTGTTCTAGGGTGACAACACTAGATACACTGCAGTCAGTAATGCTTGTCACCAGACAGGAAGTATATACCTAAAAGGATCACCAAGTGAAAATAAAGGGAAAAGAGAAAAAAAAAAAAAAAACGAATAATGCAGCCACCACATTTACTTATTATTTATTACAGGTTCCTACATAAACATTATCCTGGCCAGAATTTGACTTTAGTGCTAAATGACAGAAGTGCTAGGTTGTAATATATCACATTTTTGTTTTTGGGTTTAGAAAATAATATTTCAGGTTCTGTTCATTTAGGGTAGTTTTAAACTTCCCTGGGAGCAGTCAGAGAGGGAAAAATGCCATAAGTGATTGACACTCTGCAAACAGTATCAGGTCCGGAATGTAATATGTGCTGTATTGTAAGCACAATGCATGCTACCGAGAGCTGGATTTCCCTTTAAAGAACCGTCGTCTTTTTCATGTTGCAGACCCTTTCAAAGCATACCACAGCCTATTATGAGTTCTGAATACTGATTGATGACAACGTCATACACTTTACAAATCACTGCTACCTTTCCAAAGAGAGGAAGGAAGGGGGCATTAGAGAAAAGCCAAGTCTACAGTTGTGAATGTCCCCGGTTTCCTGCTCTTAGTGAACTGGTGTGACACACCTTGGAAAACCTGCAGAAGACTTCATGGGTCACTGGAGTTGTGAGAGCTTATTCTGGATCTGTGCAGCAGACACTGTTCATGGAGTGTCTAACTGAACTCTACTATAGACTGACCTTTACGGCTTCTTCCTTTGCATCTTATGCCTCATTTGCCTTGTTTAATCCCAGCTTAGAGCGAATATCAACTGTTTTCTTGTGTGTTTATATTTAGTAGTTTACAAGATTTCGGCAAGATCAAAGAGAACCTGTGAAAAGGGAAATATCAGAGATCAGAGCACTGACTTGTTTTTAAAGTCCAACTCTAGGACAACTACAAGTCCTCCCTTACAGTGGGGCTGAACCCACACTATGTCGGATACGACTTCGGGGCGACCTGTGAAGCGCAGCGCGACTTCAGTGAGACTTGCACGGACTTCATAAAATGAATGTCTATGCAAGTCGCTCCAGGTCACCCCGAAGTAGTGCAGGACCCTTTTTCTAAGTCGGAGCGACTTGTGTCGCTCCTATTAGAGCCGTTACTGTACTACACTATGGGACGCGACGGACCGTGACTTGTCAGGCTGACCAAGTCACGGTCCAAGTCGGATCAGTGTGAATGGGCTGTAAGGGTTAACTGCTTGTTTATGTTTAGGGGGTGCAGCAGTATTACTTTCCCGGATGTCCACATTGCTAGATTGGTCCCTGCTGCCTCTTCTCCCTTATGCTTCAGTGGTCTAAGGTCCTCTGAAATCATCAACACTGATGTAAGGCCCATAGCCTGCTTTGTATGTGAGGATGCCAAAAGAAAGTCCACTACAGAAGCATAGGGCAACTCCGTCTGCCAGAGAAGCAGAGGATCGGACAAGTAAAAATGCATTTCCCATCTCCTAGACAGAAACAAATAGTTAAACCTTGCATTGTGGGACTTTTAGGTGAAGCGAAGAAATTTGTTCAATTCCCCCATCGACACAGAAAGTGTTGGTCCGGGAGGCCATTGTCTTCTCCCAACGGGGAAGGCCAGGGGAAGCTGTTATTGTGGTCTTACCTAAGTTGATAGATCGATCAACTTGGTACATTCAGCCTGCCCATACACGGTTTGAATCTCAGCTGGTTCCTGCTGAACCAGCCAAGATTTGAACTGTATGGCCTGCCTTCGTTTTCCTGGACTTGGGCTCTAACAGTGCAGGTTCGATAGCAGACTTCCTACTCATGGCTGCCCTACTTAGTGAATCACTGCTCTAGAAAAGCACAGAATGGGAATTTGGACTCTTCAGACTTGTTTCAAGTCAGGGACTCACTAGGTCAGCCATTCCCAAACAGAGAAACCCTTAACCCCTGCTAAGATTAATTCATTATTGGGAAAATGCCCCTTACATTGACAGTGGTTAGAGGGAAGAATGGCATCCTTGCTACCCTGCCACTGGCTTTGCCAAGTGGCTTTGGACCTGGAACTATGCAGGCATCATCAGATGGCAGGTAACCAATTCAGCCCTGGAAGGTTTTACCCCCTTAATGACCAGGCCATTTTTTTGCGATACGGCACTGTGTTGCTTTAACTGACAATTGCACGGCCGTGCGATGCTGTACCCAAATAAAATTGATGTTCTTTTTTTCCCCACAAATAGAGCTTTCTTTTGATGGTATTTGATCACCTCTGCGATTTTTTATTTTTCAGCTAGAAACTAAAAAAGACTAACAATTTTGAAAAAAAAAAAAAACAATATTTTTTACTTTCTGCTATAAAGCAATCCCAATAAAAAAAATTTAAAAAAATTAAATTTATTTATCAGTTTAGGCCAGTTTGTATTCTGCTACATATTTTTGGTAAAAAAAAATCCCAAAAAGCATATAATAATTGGTTTGTGCAAAAATTATAGTGTTTACAAACTATGGGATACATTTTTGGACTTTTTTTTTATTGTTTTTATTAGTAATGGCGGCAATCAGCGATTTTTAGCGGGACTGCGACATTTGCGGCGGACAAGCCTGACACCCGTGACAGTTTTTGAGGACCAGTGACATCAATACAGTTATCAGTGCTAAATAATATGCACTGTTACCGTGTAAATGACACTGGCAGGGAAGGGGTTAACATCAGAGGCGATCAAGGGGTTACGTGTGCTCCTAAGGAATGTTTTCTAACTGTGGGGGGAGATGGACTGACTGCAGAAAGAGAGAGATTGGTGTTCCTGATTAATAGGAACACTCGATCTCTCCCTTCCTGTCTGACAGAACAGCCACCTGCCTTGTTTACATAGGCAGATGGCTGTTCTGTAAGTCTCCTTGACAATTGCGGGGGACCGGCGGTGTTCGCGGCCGCCAGTCCCACGGACTGACTCCCGCTGTGTCTAGTCACATGTACATATATGTGATTTTGTGCTTAAGGGCCGCCCTGCCACAGTATATGTACGGTTGGCGGTCTTTAAGTGGTTAATCATTAACAGTTCAAGGAACCTCTTGCTACCTCTGGAAGAACCATGTTGGAGAATGACTGTCTTAGGTAGTATATCCATAATCAGGAAGACAGTTGTGGGATAAAGTCAGTCTTGTCAGCTTTAATATAGGTCCTCACAGGTTCTCTTGAAGCTTAGTGGTGAAGCAAGGATCAGGGAGACAACCCCAGAGCGTGCTTCTAATTTTCAGCTATTTTTGTCTATGAATTATATATAGAAAATGTACAGTGCATTGCGAAAATATTCGGCCCCCTTGAACTTTTCAACCTTTTGCCACATTTCTGGCTTCACATATAAAGATATAAAACTGTAATTTTTTGTGAAGAATCAACAACAAGTGGGACACAATCATGAAGTGGGACGAAATTTATTGGATATTTCAAACTTTGTTAACAAATAAAAAAACTGAAAAATTGGGGGTGCAAAATTATTCAGCCCCTTTACTTTCAGTGCAGCAAACTCTCCCCAGAAGTTCAGTGAGGATCTCTGAATGATCCAATGTTGACCTAAATGACTAATGATGATAAATAGAATCCACCTGTGTGTAATCAAGTCTCCGTATAAATGCACCTGCACTGTGATAGTCTCAGAGGTCCGTTTAAAGCGCAGAGAGCATCATGAAGAACAAGGAACACACCAGGCAGGTCCGAGATACTGTTGTGGAGAAGTTTAAAGCCGGATTTGGATGCAAAAAGATTTCCCAAGCTTTAAACATCCCAAGGAGCACTGTGCAAGCGATAATATTGAAATGGAAGGAATATCAGACCACTGCAAATCTACGAAGACCTGACCGTCCCTCTAAACTTTCAGCTCATACAAGGAGAAGACTGATCAGAGATGCAGTCAAGAGGCCCATGATCACTCTGGGTGAACTGCAGAGATCTACAGCTGAGGTGGGAGACTCTGTCCATAGGACAACAATCAGTCGTATACTGCACAAATCTGGCCTTTATGGAAGAGTGGCAAGAAGAAAGCCATTTCTTAAAGATATCCATAAAAAGTGTAGTTTAAAGTTTGCCACAAGCCACCTTGGAGACACACCAAACATGTGGAAGAAGGTGCTCTGGTCAGATGAAACCAAAATCAAACTTTTTGGCAACAATGCAAAACGTTATGTTTGGCGTAAAAGCAACACAGCTCATCACCCTGAACACACCATCCCCACTGTCAAACATGGTGGTGGCAGCATCATGGTTTGGGCCTGCTTTTCTTCAGCAGGGACAGGGAAGATGGTTATAATTGATGGGAAGATGGATGGAGCCAAATACAGGACCATTCTGGAAGAAAACCTGATGGAGTCTGCAAAAGACCTGAGACTGGGACGGAGATTTGTCTTCCAACAAGACAATGATCCAAAACATAAAGCAAAATCTACAATGGAATGGTTCACAAATAAACATATCCAGGTGTTAGAATGGCCAAGTCAAAGTCCAGACCTGAATCCAATCAAGAATCTGTGGAAAGAACTGAAAACTGCTGTTCACAAACGCTCTCCATCCAACCTCACTGAGCTCGAGCTGTTTTGCAAGAAGGAATGGGCAAAAATGTCAGTCTCTCGATGTGCAAAACTGATAGAGACATACCCCAAGCGACTTACAGCTGTAATCGCAGCAAAAGGTGGCGCTACAAAGTATTAACTTAAGGGGGCTGAATAATTTTGCACGCCCAATTTTTCAGTTTTTTATTTGTTAACAAAGTTTAAAAATATCCAATAAATTTCGTCCCACTTCATGATTGTGTCCCACTTGTTGTTGATTCTTCACAAAAAATTACAGTTTTATATCTTTATGTTTGAAGCCTGAAATGTGGCAAAAGGTTGCAAAGTTCAAGGGGGCCGAATACTTTTGCAAGGCACTGTATATACTTACCCCTTTCCGATATTTTAGGGCTTGTCATGTGACATGCAAGGTCCTTGGATCTCCTCCAGTGGTAATGACAACATCTATGCTTTCTGCACCACTGTATGTGAGTGCAAGGAGCCTTGGTGATGCCCTTGCAGAGGGTGGGTTCATAATGCCCTACACTCACTTACTCTTAAGCTGGCTACACATTATGCAATTTCCTTGTACAATTTTCCTTTAGATTTACCAAAACCATATAATATGAGGTCAAACCTAAACACTTTCAAATTGTATGCAATCAGGCAGCCCCTTGCATTACATATTTGAAGGTACACCAGAACAAGAGATGAGAGTAAATCTTCAGATGGGGCCACCAGGGACAGTACTGGAGAGAAGGTGAGTAATGCAAGCAGAGCTGTGTTGTTATTTTAAAAACCTGCTAGGGCTGTTTTTTTTTTTTTTTTTTTTGTTTTTTTAAGTTGCCTGTAGTTGGGCTTTAATATTGAAATCAATCATTGGATCATTTAGAATTCTCACCTCTCAGCACTTTTACAATTGAAAAACAACATATCTCCTTGAAGTACCTGTGTAATGGCTACCTTAGCCTTGTCCCCATCCTGAAGTGGATCTATTATTTAAAATAAGAATTGCTAATGGAGCTTAGAAAGTCTCGTCACATTCTTTGCTTCCAACAGCTGACAGATGACAGCTTGGTATGACAAGTTAATGTTTCCTATCACAATGGGAAGTTCTATAAACTGTCTTGCTATTAACTTGAATAAAAAGTAGCATAATTCTGTTGCAGCAAAAAGTCCAAATTCCAAGCTGTCTGTGAAATTATACAAAATAACTGTGCAATTATCTGTAAGAATGGGTTTGTAGTAGATCAGTCTTCAAATTATCATGCTGTTAAACCCATTGCAGAAGTCAGCTTACCCCATCACAGAAATAGAGTGAGTACAACTATGCAAAATGTATATTTACAGGGAATGTTTAGTGGCTTTGTACATATTTTTTATTCCTTTATTATGGCCAAGACTGAATTATTCAAATGTTTTTTCTTTAGCTAGGAAAATAAGAAATATTGCATATTGATATGTTGTTTTTTTGTAAAATACACATTGGTAACAGAGCTCAATAACTCAAGCACTGAATGACTAATCATGGTGACTCATCCCTCCAATTCTTCATATACTGGATTAGGCTGTATTTATAGGCCTTTATTATTGATGACTAATCAAGGTGAATCAGCCATTCAGAAATGTTTGATTCCCTCGAATATTTGGATTCAAATCATTTCAGAGATCAAGGGAATCATGATTTATGAAATTGAGGACTCATCAATTGCATGTTTCTCCACCCATTATATACATACACACACAGTATAATTAGGCAAAATAAATGCAATTTACTTTCTCATCTGATTGGTAGCTTACCAGGGGCGTAACTACAAACTACAGCTTCACATAGTACACTTTTGTGGACCCAAACGGTGGCAGGTGACACATTGCAGTCCCTTTAAGTGGTTCTATAGGTTGAAGTTTTTTTACCTTCATGCATTCTACTTTCATCAAATGTTCATTGGTAAACATGCACCTGGAAAGTTCATCTGCAGTGATATTTTAAAAGAAAATGTGGTTTTAGAGAGAAAAACATACTTTTTTTTCCTTTTTTGCCTAAATTGTTTGCAATTATTTTGCTCATTGCTATTTCACTTTGATGTGTGTACCCTCAGTGGTATTTCTCAGCTGCTTATAACAGAAACATATATGGCTGATATGAACACAAATCCCCTGAGGCTGTTTCCTCATCTGACACGTAGGAACATGTCCAGATTCTCTGTGTTATCCACAGGCCAAAGAGTAGAGGTAACCCAATTTTCCTGCTCGCACCTTCTGGTTCACTAATATGTGCTACATATGGTGATCGTGGGAACAAAACACGGCTGATAGAGCTCAGTAACCCTTTCATCTTGTGCTGTGTGATCTGGTTCAAAGAAGACCTCATATGTATTTAAAAGAAATGCCCTGTGTTTATGAGCTGAACAGAAAAGATTAATATTCTATTCAGAAGACACTAAAGTGTAAAATAAAGCTATAAGCGAAAACCCTACTTTGCTATAAACTATGGGCAATTCTCAGTCATGTCACTGTACAAAGAAAAATAATTTGTATTCTCGTAACTAAACAGAGAATCCAGAAATTGAAAATAAATGTGTTCTAAATAGCGAACATTTTTATGCTATGCACATAGGAATTGAGTCTGGTTTTTCAATGGGCCAAGCAGGCAATGGACTAGGGTAACTGGTCTGTAAAGGGTGGTCACTGCACACTTGTAAGGTTGCAGCTCTTCTGTGTATGTCTGAATATCAGCCGCCATTCTCTTGCTTCCAACTAGTAGACCAACCTCATCACCATTTTTTCTTCATCCCCATATTCCCAACTCCAGCATGCTATTACATTGTACATGATAAATGCTCTTTGCCATCTAGGTTTGGGCAAAAGCAGCCATGTTTATGCTGTTGGGCCAAAATCAATTCTACACCTTTCCCTTTCATGTCTTGAGGAGGGTGCACAGCCTACGGAGGTACTATATAAATTCAAAGAAGAATAAATTGCCAGAATTCCAACAAATAAAAGCTCTTAAATCTTTACTGACATCTTATATAGCACTTACCCCAGAAGGAGCCATTTGATGTGTTGGGTCCCCTGTTCTTGTGCCCATGACTCTGACACAGCTAGTTCAGTGGTGAGAATATATTGTAGATGGCTGTATATACACTGCAAAGGCTCAAGGTGCATACACACCAGGAATGACACAGCAACTGGTTAAATAATAGCAAAGAGTATATTACAACAGGGTAAATACCCCCCCACACACACACACACACACACACATTTTGTGTCAAAGTGTTCCCTGGTCAGTGTCCTTAACCACTTAAGCCCCGGAAGATTTTACCCCCTTCCTGACCAGGGTTTTTTTTGCGATTTTTTACTGCTTGACTTTAATGGACAATTGCGCGGTCGTGCGACGCTGTACCTAAACGAATTTGACATCCTCTTATTCCCACAAACAGAGCTTTCTTTTGGTGGTATTTGATCACCTGTGCGATTTTTTGATCATGCGCTATAAACAAAAAAAGAGCGTAAATTTTGCAAAAATAACAATATTTTTCACATTTTTTATATGAAATTCCCCCCCCAAAAAAATGTAAAAATCAAAATTTTTTAACATTTACAGCCAATTTGTTTTATGCTACATATGTTTGGTAAAAAAAAAAAAATCGCAAAAATTATCGCGTTTACTAACAAAGGGAAAGATTTTTGTCATTTTTGGTGTTTTTTTTAACGAGTGATGGCGGCGATCTGCGATTTTTTTTTGCGGGACTGCGACATTGCGGCTGACAGATCGGACCCTTGACTGACATTTTTGACACTTTTGGAGTTACCAGTGACATTACTGCAGTAATCAGTGCTATACATATGCACTGTTACTGCAAAAATGACACTGGCAGGGAAGGGGTTAACTGTATTGGAGAGGGAAGGGTTAAGTGTGTCCTAGGGGCGCGATTCTAACTGTGATGGGACATGGCTACTAGTGTAAAAACAGAGATCAACGGTCCTACATAGTAGAACCGTCTGATCTCCATTTTTACACAGGGGAGAATGACAGGCGGCTTGTTTACATTAGCCGACTGCCTTTCTCCCTTCCCGGCGAACGATCGCGAGTGACTGGCAGACATCTGGTCCACCGGTCACATGCACTGACTTGTCTGGGAATGAGCCGGGGCGGGCGCGCGCCTCAGCGGGCGCGCGCTCACCCGCTATTGGCAGGCTAGTGATGTACCGGTACCTCACTTTGCCTGGCCGGGGCTGACCGCCGCAGTATATGTACTTGCGGTGGTCGGCAACCGGTTAAAATCCTAAATCAGCATCCAGGGCATCCCCTGATGTTCCAAGAGACATGCCACTGTGTCTCTCTTTCACTCTGGTGCAGTAAGTCACTTGGAGTCTCAATTTCTCTGCATGTTGCCTTTCCCTTTCCCCCCTCAGTACTGACAAGTTACAACACTCCCCTTCCTCTCCTCCACAGTGCTAGGATCACACTCATGAGGTTGGTGTGGCTTGAGTTTTTGCGGGCATAGTATTCTGATCAATTGTTTGTACTGCTGTATTTGTGGGAAATGCAGTAAAAAGGTTCCTGCACCCTTTAAAATCTCAGTCGCACGAGAATCGTTACCATCACCACATGATTTCCTGCACCTGAAAACACGCTAGGATTTTGAAATGAATGGGGGTCCAATAAGAATCAGAAGGTGGGTTGATCTCTACCTATTTGGTTTGCCACTCACAAGGTTATTTTTGCCTTTCAATGAGATTAAAGTGGTTGTAAAGGCTCAACGTTTTCTATGCATTAAGGTAAAAAACCCTATGTGTTTAGAAGACCCCCAACTCCCCTAATACTTAGCTCAGCCCCATTTTGATTCAGCGACGTGGACAAGAGCAGCGGCTCTCTGGGGTCTCTGCCTCCTCATTGGCTAAGACAGCAGCGGGAGTGTGGGCTGGGCTGGGCTCTGTGTCTGAGGGGACAGACAGAGCAGCAGCTCGGAAGTAAGCCTGCTCAGGTGCCCCCATAGCAAGCTGCTTGCTTTTGGGGAACTTAACAGGAGGGAGGGGCCAGGAGCAATGGCAAGGGACCTGAGAAGAGGAGGATCTGGGCCACTCTGTGCAAATCCACTACAAAGAGCAGATAAGTATAACATGTTTGTTATTAAAAAAAAAGAAAATTAGCCTTTAAAATCACTTTTAAGTGGTAGTAAACTCTGTTATACCACTTGTACCTACAGATAAGCCTATAATAAGGCTTACCCGTAGGTACTGTGAATGTCTCCTAAACTTGCACAGTTTAGGAGATATTCAGAGTGCATATAGCTGGTGACATGACCTGCGTGTGCAGGAGTGTCATCATGCCCCTGGCCACAAATATAGCCGGAGGCTGCGAACCCAGAGGAAGACCGAGGGAAGATGTCAGCCCTCTCAGCGGTGACATCATAGCGCTCAAGGGCTTCTGTCTAGGGAAAGTTTCTCATAATGTGCTAGTATGCATACTAGCACATTATGACATTGCCCTGCAGTGACATTTTTTTTTTTCCAGCAGCTGCGGGTTTACTACCGTTTTAAGAATTTTTGTGTTGGGTTACTTTTTACTTTTGGCTTTGTTTGGATGCAATTTTAGTACCTTTTGGGTGACTACATAGAACCAATATGAGAGTGAACGAGCATTGGAAATATCTACAGTATCTCACAAAAGTGAGTACACCCCTCACATTTTTCTAAATATTTTATTATATCTTTTCATGTGACAACACTGAAGAAATGACACTTTGCTACAATGTAAAGTAGTGAGTGTACAGCTTGTATAAGGGTCCATTCACACTAGCGCGACTTGTCAGACTACTTGGTCGGTCGGTCGCCTGCCATTGATTAGCACAGGACCAGTTCTAATGGGAGCGACACAAGTTGCTCCGACTTAGAAAAAGGGTCCTGTACTACTTTGGGGCGACCTGGAGGCGGCTTGCATTGACTTCAATTATATGAAGTCCGTGCATGTCGCGCCGACGCTGTGCACCGTGACTTCACAGGTCGCCCCAGCAAGTCATGTCGCCCATGTCTGAATGGGCGCTTACAGTGTACATTTGCTGTCTCCTCAAAATAACTCAACACACAGCCAATGATGTCTGGCAACAAAAGTAAGTACACCCCTAAGTGAAAGTGTCCAAATTGACCCAAAGTGTCAATATTGTTTGTGGCCACCATTATTTTCCAGCACTGCCTTAACCCTCTTGGGCATAGAGTTCACCAGAGCTTCACAGGTTGCCACTGGAGTCCTCTTCCACTCCTCCATGATGACATCACGGAGCTGGTGGATGTTAGAGACCTTGCGCTCCTCCACCTTCCATTTGAGGATGCCTCACAGATGCTCAATAGGGTTTAGGTCTGGAGACCTGCTAGGCCAGTCCATCACCTTTACCCTCAGCTTCTTTAGCAAGGCAGTGGTCGTCTTGGAGGTGTGTTTGGGGTCATTATCATGTTGGAAAGGAGGGGATCATGCTCTGCTTCAGTATGTCACAGTACAGGTTGACATTCATGGTTCCCTCAATGAACTGTAGCTCCCCAATGCCGGCAGCAATAATGCAGCCCCAGACCATTACACCACCACTACTATGCTTGACTGTAGGCAAGACACACCTGTCTTTGTACTCCTCACCTGGTTGCCGCCACACACGCTTGACACCATCTGAATCAAATACGTTTATCTTGGTCTCATCAGACCACAAGACACGGTTCCAGTAATTCATGTCCTTCATCTGCTTGTCTTCAGCAAACTGTTTGCAGGCTTTCTTGTGCATCAAGAAAGAGGCTTCCTTCTGTGATTACAGCCATGCAGACCAATATGATGCAGTGTGCGGCGTATGGTCTGAGCACTGACAGGCTGACCCTCCACCCCTTCAACCTCTGAAGCAATGCTAGCAGCACTCATACGGCTATTTCCCAAAGCACGTGCACCCAACTTCTTTGGTCGACAATGGCGAGGAGTGTTTTGAGTGGAACCTGTACTGTTAAACTGCTGTATGGTCTTGGCCACCGTGGTGCAGCTCAGTTTCAGGGTCTTGGAAATCTTCTTATAGCCTAGGCCATCTTTATGTAAAGCAACAATTCTTTTTTTTTTTTTTTTTAGACCCTTCAGAGAGTTCTTTGCCATGAGATGCCATTTGAACTTCCAGTGACCAGTATATGAGAGTGAGAGTGATAATACCAAATTTACCACACCTGCTCCCCATTCACACCTGAGACCTTATAAAACCGAGTCACATGACATCGGGGAGGGAAAATGGCTAATTGGGCCCAGTTTGGACATTTTAACTTAGGGGTGTACTCACTTTTGTCGCCAGCCGTTTAGACATTAATGGCTGTGTGTTATTTTGAGGGGACAGCAAATGTAAACTGTTATATAATCTGTACACTCACTACTATACATTGTAGCAAAGTGTAATTTCTTCAGTGTTGTCACATGAAAAGTAACTACCTGTAAGTACACAGGTGGATTGCGTTGTAACTATTGGTTAGTATATATATATATATATTTGTGTTTGGTCTGTATGCCCATTGTCTGTCACCTTCAGAAAGGGGACCATAGTGTCTCTGAATTGTCGGTGATTGCACACTTTTTTTCTTTTTTTGCTGCATAAAGCTATGTGAGATCCCAGTAAGGATTTTTGATCTTTCATTTTTGGACTGCTGCCCATTTCTTTTACTTTTATGTTTGTGATGCCGACAGTCTGAGCCTGGGTGGAAGTCAGAGATATTAGCTGTAGGCAGTGCAACTACTTGACTAGCACCCAGGAGTTTTGTTTAAAAAGCAACCAGTCAGCTTTAAACTTGCTTGACTGATTGTGAGACAGAGAGTCAGAACTAAGGTAAAACAAAAGAAAAAGGGGAGGAAAGGGGGCTGAAAAACATTCACGTATCAATGATGCAGCAACCGTCACACATCAGTTCCAGTTTGTAGTTATTGACGTAAAATGTGAATTTATATTTATTTCGTCATCACACATCAGCACTGTGTCTGTCTGCTCTTCACTCAGCAGCTTGGTTATTGGTTTTCTCAGACAGACCACAATTAGTGTCTGACTATGGGGCATATTTTAGCAGCAAATGTATCCCTCCACGTCTTATACATCAATTTCCCATTCTTAAATAAAAAAAAATCCATACTCCATAGTAGCATTTAAAAATTTTACATGCACCTTTTTTGGTGCATTATGTGTAGGGAATTCTTGTGGTCATAGCTGGACAAAACGCATACCATTTTCATAATTATATAATCTGTGTGATATAAAAAAAAAATAGAATTTGTGAAACTTATGATGGCTAAAGTGCATACAGTACATAGATAAATGAACGTCATTATTTTTAAACAGGGTTCCACTATATGATCAATACATGATCGATACATATGATCAATACATATAGAATATAATTTGGTATCTTTATACATATTCTAAATAAACATGTCAAGGCATATTTTAGCTTGTTTAGCACTTGTTTACCAGAGTGCAAATCATTTATGTTGGTACAATGCCAGTGGCCATCTTGGGATTAGTTTAATCAAACTCTATGGGAGATGTCCATAATGTTATGGAAAGTCTATCCTTATCTTACCTGATACATCCGGTCATTCCATGTGACATAGGATTGGGGAATTCGCAAAGTATTGGATATTTTTCAATCCTTAATTAGATAAATTTGGATCTGTAAGATGATTGGTCAGTAATTATTTAACCAATGGTAATTAGAGTTAACTTCTTATCTCGATGTACTAAAAATATATATATTGATGTAAATGATTTGCCGGGCAGAGATGTGCCACCTGACTCCCTGTACGTTACATTGTGTGAGCACAATAAATCCTTATCTGATCCTGGTTCTTGATCTTGACTGTTTAGTGAAAACCACTTATCCATATTCATATAGGCAGCCCGCTCTACTTTTAGTTTGTAAGCTCTAATGAGCAGGGCCCTCAGATTCCTACTGTATTGAAGTGTATTATAGCTTTACTGTCTGGCGTCTTGTTGTAAAGCTCCACAAAAACTGTTTTCGCTATATAAATATTGTATATTAATAATAATAATAACTCAAGTGAAAAGGCTGCATTGATGTAATGCATACTAATGTATGTGCATTAAACTCAAAGATGTAAATGGGCCCTCAGATTTGGCCAAGCTCATTGAACGCCACCTAGGATCATTTTATTGTTATAGATTTTATAAATACAGTACTCAGTCAATCTATGAATACTACCAACTAAATAAAAATATATAAAGTGCTTAATATGTGCTCAGATTACTACATGCAAAAATATCATCATTTTTTATATATGGAAAATGCATGATTTTATATAAAAACTCCAGAAACAATACAACAAGTCATAGAAATGTGTAAAGTCCCAAATAAAGTGCCTTGTGCAAAACGGTGTGTTAGTGTTCAATGAGCTTTACAGCCACTGTTACATTTTTCCACTCTGAGCCTTCAATCGCCATGTGCAACCTCCACCTTCTAAAACCACTCACCAGATATGTAAACCCACTACACATTAGGGTCAAAAGACGCTCAGGATCAAAGGAGGGTTCTAGCACTCCTCTTCCATGCTTACCCACCACCACGCTTCTAGGGTTGCTTCACTCCTTTTTTATCAGGAGTTGAACCACTTTTCCTGGGGTTCCACCACCATTGCTCTTTATCATACATCACTCCATCAGACCAGCCCACCAGTTACCATAATCCTCCTTCTCTTACTCTCACGTGAATGCCGGCATTGAAAGAAAAATGCAACAAAACCTTCCCAGTGAACCACCATGTATTCATTAAAAACATAAATAAAAGCAATAAAACTCAGGCTGCATTCACACTTCAGCGTAGCGTTTTACCGCGTTTTTTACCGCAATTTTTACCGCGATTTTCAGGCTTTTTTTTCAGGTGTTTTTGGAGGCAGGCATTGACATCAATCAAAAGCACTGGTAATCAGCCCAAAAAGAAGATCATGTACTTTTTTCAGCTACAGGCGTTTTGCAAAACGCTCAGATGTGACCAGGGGCCATTTAAATGAATGGGGTTTTACTTGTTGGGCGTTTTGGAACGTTTTTTTGAGCGTTTTTGGAGCTGAAAAACACTCAAAAACGCCCAGGTGTGAATGGAGCCTAATAGAGCCTGATGCTGTCTCCCAGCACTAAGATAAAGCGCTTATTCACAGTTAATCCTGGAACCACTGCTCAGCCTGGTGCGAGCCTTCCTCTGCCTGTGGGATGATGTCACATATAGCTCTGCCCCAACACAATTCACCTCAACGGCCTCATCAGGGAGTGTTACCATATCATTTTATTGTTAACCTTCTTTAGTTTCTCTAACAGGGCCAGTTCATCAAGTTCATCACTTTTTAATACGTTTTAACTTTGGTATGCAAATCCGTCTAACCTGCAAAGAATCATGATTCATAAATCGTATGGTAGTTTACAGATTAAAAAATTATGCATCCATGTGTTTAAGAGAATATTTTAAAATGTGGTTTTCTGATTTGCTTTATTTTTAGGCCAAGTTATTAATTTATATTCTTTAGTGCAAAGAATGAACATGCCTAATTAATTAACGACACCTCTGCAGAGAACTATGAAAAGAATTGGTGTCTATAGGAGGCAGATATAAAGGAATACATAATAGGCTACAGAGTACCGTGATTATATGGCCATCATCCCAAATTATACATAAAAAACAAAATGTAAAGAGAAAGCGGGACTTTCAAAAAAAGCCAAAAAGGGGGAGGTGGATTTCTATGAATAAAGCACAGTAGATTATAAAAACAGCATTTTATTGGTCCACAAATTAAAACTTCCACATATACATAATAAAATAGATAAATTGCACCATATCAGGTGTTGATACAAAAGTACCACATAGGTGACCGTGGTTACAGATGGAGCGCAGTCTAGCGGACCCCGGTAAGCCGACACGTTTCACACTTGGGGCTTCCTCAGGGCCAAAGAGACCGAAGAAAAGACCAGCATTCCATATTGGTCAGAGGCGGGGTGAAGCAATATCCCTGGGCAGGCGTCGGGGTCACTACAAGGTATATCTCAAAGCAATTATATCCGAAACATTAAGATGGTAATGGAACAAGAAAACCTCCACTGAGCCGGAAAGTGTAGGGTATCTTAATCACCTTCAATGATAGTAATATTCATCCAACCTTATAGCATACAACTCAAGTGGGGGTGGAGATGGTAAGTATTGGGAATCATTAATACATACTGGAAGTAATAGCCTGAGCCAATGTCGGTTCCCAGATACTAACAGTCATGGACTATGTGCCTTCCCCTTTATAAACTTGTCCCCTCTATACCGCCTGCCCCCAAAGAATACATAAAATTAAAATAGCTTCTTAAGGTGTAACTTAGCTTGGCAGGCTCTGTATGTCACACAAAACACCAGCATAGACTATGTAGCACAAATTACTGGGCAATGTGTTGTAAGAACAGGAAATAGTTTGGATATAACATAAAATAACATAACATGAACCAGTACACGAGGACTCTGTGTAGTCACACTTGTGTCTGGGGACACAGTCCTTGTTTTAACACATACCTCCTTCCTTGCAACCTCCTTCCATGTAATGCAACTTTGTTCTGCACCCTTGCTATATGCAGCTTCTTACCCTCTTGAGGAGAAAATGTTACCAATCTGATAAAGCTATTGATGACCCCCCACAGACTGTACACATGCACATCATGATCTGGTGCTCAAAAGGGACCTCCACCTGGTGTCTGCTTTTCATTTCTACATTAAGCTATTAACTTTTTTATTCATCATGCAGTGTTCGTGACCTCAGTTTTCATTTAGCCTTTAGTTCAGGCTCTGCATACACCCTGGCTTCAAAATTTATGGAAGAACACAATGCATTCATATAATATTTAACCAAACATACCTGACATTTGAAAGATAAAGGAACAGTTACTCATTTACTGTGGACACAGAAAATTATAGTTGTGAAAGATATACAGTGCACCAGGAAAGTATTCACAGTGCTTCACTTTTACCACATTTTGTTATGTTACAGCTTTATTCCAAATTGGATTAAATAAATTATTTTCCTCAAAATTCCACAAACAATACCCCATAATGACAATGTGAAAGAAGTTTGTTTGAAGTCTTTGCAAATGTGTTAAAAATGAAAAAATGAAAAGAAATCCCATGTACATAAGTATTCACAGCCTTTGCTCAATACTTTGTTGAAGCACCTTTGTCCCCAATTACAGCCTCAAGTCTTTTTGAGTATGATGCTACAAGCTTGGTACACCTATTTTTGGGCAGTTTCTCCCATTCTTCTTTGCAGGACCTCTCAAGCTCCATCAGGTTAGATGGGGAGCGTCGGTGCACAGCCATTTTCAGATCTCTCCAGAAATGTTCAGTCGGGTACAGGTCTGGGCTCTGGCTGGGACACTTAAGGACATTCACAGAGTTGTCCCTTAGCCACTCCCTTGTTATCTTGGCTGTGTACTTAGGGTCGTTGTACTATTGGAAGATGAACCTTCACCTCAGTCTGAGGTCCAGAGCACTCTGGAGCAAATTTTCATCAAGAATGTCTCTGTATATTGCTGCATTCATCTTTCCCTCGATCCTGACTAGTCTCCCAGTTCCCGTGGCTGAAAAACATCCCCACAGCATGATGCTGCTACCACCATGCTTCACTGTAGGGATGGTATTGGCCAGGTGATGAGTGGTGCCTGGCTTCCTCCAGACATGACGCTTGTCATTCAGGCCAAAGAGTTCAATCTTTGTTTCATCAGACCAGAGAACTTTGTTTCTCATGGTCTGAGAGTCCTTCAGGTGCCCTTTGGCAAACTCCAGGGGGGCTGTCATGTGCCTTTTACAGAGAAGGGGCTTCCGTCTTGCCACTCTACCATACAGGCCTGATCGGTGGAGTGCTGCAGAGATGGTTGTTCTTCTGGAAGGTGCTCCTCTCTCCACAGAGAAATGCTCGAGCTCTGTCAGAGTGACTAATTGGTCCCCTCCCTACTAAGACCCTTCTCACCCCAATTGCTCAGTTTGGCCGGGCGGCCTGCTCTGCGAAAAGTCATGGTGGTTCCAAACTTCTTCCATTTACGGATGATGGTGACCCCTGTGCACATTGGAACCTTCAATGCTGCAGAAATGTTTATGTACCCTTCCCCAGATCTGTGCCTGGATACAATCCTGTCTCTGAAGTCTACAGACAATTCCTTGGAATTAATGGCTTGGTTTGTGCTCTGAAATGCACTGGTAACCGTGGGACCTTATATAGACAGATGCGTGCCTTTCCAAATCACTTCCAATCAACTAAATTTAAAACAGGTGGACTTCAATCAAGTTGTAGAAACACTTTAAGGATGATCAGTGGAAACAGGATGCATCTCAATTTTGAGTGTCATGGAAAAGACTGTTAATACTTATGTACATAGGATTATTTTCCTTTTTTATTTTTTATAAATTTGCAAAGATTTCAAACAAACATCTTTCACATTGTCATTATGGGGGTTTGTTTGTAGAATTTTGAGGAAAATAATGAATTTATTCCATTTTGGAATAAGTTTAAAACACAACAAAATGTGGAAAAAGTGAAGTGGCTGTGAACACTTTCTGAATGCACTGCATACCCTTGGTTAGCAGGCTACTTGCATGTAAACTACTATGGGCCACAAGATGCCTATTTACCAGGCAGGAACAAAAGGTTTATATTTTTGTTCCTAATAATAAAGTTGCCAATGTATATTTGGTAAGGTCAGCCACATATATTTTAATTACACTGTAAGATCTACAAATTTTGGACAGAAATATCAATGTTTGTGAAATCATAAAATTATAAAATCATAAAATCATAAAACTAGACAAACAGTAGATGAAGATGTATGTACCTGGATAAACTGGTGGAAAACAACTGGAAGACAAGGTTTCAGCATGAAGACAAAAAAACTATAATCAAAAAGTATACATCCTGCCACTGGGTTACACTTAAACTCTAGGTATGGTTTTTATTGCATAGTTACATTGGTCCAGCCTGGACATTACATACATGTGGGACCACTATGGAAGTGGAGACTTATTACAGTACTGCAGTGCTACTACAGTGACTGCTGTGGTCTTCCGGTACTGAGCCAAGCAACTGCCCTTCTGCGTAGTGAACACAGGCCACTAGCATGGGTGGGCTGCCATTTACAGGACTTTTTTATTTTTTCAATGAATATAAGGTGTTTCCTGATTGGGAGAATTGTGGGGGTGATGTCATTGGCGGGCCCAGGACCCAAAAAAACACGGCGATTACTGTAGTAGCACAGGCATGGACTATGTATAATTACATTTCAAGTTTGACCAGTGTACTGTGACCATGCAAAAAAAAAACATACCTAGAATTTAGTTTTATATTGTTCTGCATATAAAGTCAAAACATTTTTCTTTAGTTTTAGAAGGAGAATTCACCCTCTTTTTTTGTCTTGGTGACCACTGTCTCCTGTACAGAAAGTGATGGGTAGTCCCACATTTTAAAGTTGTCATAGAAAATAGTTGTCCTCATTGGAAGATTTCACCTTATCCTCTGTTTCAGTAACAACTATTTACAATAGAATTTCCATCATTTTCTGATTTTCCTCTGGAATAGGGAGTTAATGCAGACTTTCCCAATGGGATACAAGACACAGAAGACAAACATAATCATTAATGCTAAATGTAAAATGAAAAAAAGTTAGGCTTTACTTAAAAGTGAACATCTACATTGACCAGGTTCTACCCCCTAGTCTAAAGACTAAAATATTAATTCTAGGGAACGAATTAGTGTGTTCATTCAAAGTATTATATACAACATATTGTGATCTCCTTTGAATAGTAACTGATGAGCTGCTTACAATACAGCATATTGTTCTCCAAAAGCTTTGTGTAAATTAGTAAGCTGTTTGTACATCACGGAAGTGTGCTAGTGCATATTTGCATAGCAGAGAGGTATACTAGCAAGAGAAATACTAAAACTGCCTCTACAAACACAGGTTTAGAAATATCTCTTTAAGGAAAATAGATGCCCCTAAAAGTGAATGTGACATTTTCCCTTTTCCTTCTCATTGACTTTCAACCATGTGTTGATTTTGACATCTGCATACTTTTATGGCGGAGTGAAATTAAGGAATGTTGCAAAATGGAATCTCAAGGACACCTCTAAAGTGTGCAAGTAAGCACATCTTAGTGAAAGCTTAACAACATTGTTTAGACCAGATATGAAAGGTATGTTCTGGGTAACAGCACAAAGTGCAGTTTGGCAGTATATGTGTGTTTGCAAGTATGTGCAACAAACTGATTTTTGTATTTGTAGCACAATTCACTTCATAAAACAGCAGAACATTCCCTTGGTCAGATCTAGAGTACGTTTTAAAGAATTAGTTCACCAAAAATTACATATTTTAATTATAGACGAAGCCTGTTGGACTGATTACTTACATGTTTGGGGTACTCCAACAGGGAGATCTGCCTACCATAGTTTCTTCCTATATACCCGAAAGCTTTAGGTGTTGTTACCTACCAATGTGTACTTCAACACCCCCTATAACATTCGTCATAATATATAAAAAAAAAAAACTCCAACCTGGAGAGTGGGACATCCTCATAATGACCACATTAAGTGTTCGGACCCAGGAACTTGGGCACAGAGATCTTACCAATATAGTTAATCGTCTATCAAAAGCTAAAATGCCAGTCATGGATCTCTGGCATGTTAAGCCTTTGCAAGGTAGTAGTAAATTTCAATTAGTGATATTGCGTTGTATTTTAGGATGCCAAAGGCCCACTTACTTCCTGTGTCAGACAGTAAAGAAAAAAGCCAGCTGTTAGAGGAACATAAATAAGGTAAGTAATTAACCTTCAGCTTCATCCCTTAGACACAATGAACAATGAACCTTTGTAGTGTGGAGGGGGACCCACTGCAAGTGTAAATTTGTTTCCAGCCTGGAGTTCTGCTTTAATTAACCTCACACTGCAATTATTCTGCACTATCTATGCAACTGTCTTCATGAATTATCCCCGAACATGGAAACTGGTTTCAAGGTCAGATCTGCAGTTAGGTTGCAGTAATAAAAAATAGAAAGCAACGTGTTCGTAGTTAGAGCTGAGCTGACCTTCAGGTAGTGCTCTTGGTCTTTATTTGCAGGGGTCAACATTCTGTAATTAAATTATATAAAAATATCACTGAATTATCCTTGAATTTTAAAATTCCGTTTGGCAATCTTTCAATCTACCTGTAATTGACATTTCTCAAATAATTTAAATTGCATTCTTTGCAATAAAGAAAGAAAAAAAGGACTAAACTTAAATTGGCCATATTACAGAGCCCAATGGGGTATGGGAGATGGACACTGCAGTTTCTATAAATTTTAGCCCAAATTCTGTATATATGTAGTGCAGAGTCAAGACTGGTCTGGCTGTTTGGTCCCAGGTTCAATTTCCTGAAAGGCACACAGCAGCCAGGCACACGGTATTTCCTAATCACTCGAGTCAGCAAACAGGCTGTGCATGTCTTTTTTTGTGGTTTTTATTTTTTTTAGAGAACTGGGATAAGGTGAGCCTAGGGATACTACAATAAACTCTAACAACTTGCAGTAGAGGACATTAAACCTGAACTATTCCTTCAGGGTGAAAGCACCTTCTTTACAGTGCAGGTAAACTGGTAATAAACAGGGACTCCTCAGCAGAAGTATAGTCCTGATTGTACAAAGGAAAAGTTCTCCCAAGAGGCCACAGAAAGTCTCTAGGTCCAGAAGGCTGGGTAGCTGCCTGCAGTATCAGTCAGTTTCCGTACTTGGATTACCTGTGTCCTGGATCCATAGAAGAGCTCTCTGCGAGCTTTAGGAAGCTAGGCCAGAGGCCCCCAAAGGTTAAGGCAGAAGCTGGAACCCCTGAAAGGATTCTTTTAGCTGCAGGTTAACACCCAGGAATGGCACTCCCAGGAATGCCACATCCCTCAGGCTGGGTCGTACTCCCCCAAGAACAAGAGACATCTGTTCAGTATCCCCTCCTTCTGGATTATACCTCTTCCAGCCCCCTGCTGGTCACTCACTCCACTCATCAAGGATTAGCTGAAGAGGTATTAATATGCAGGCCAAGGTTTGTATTTTTCCACCCACGGTGTCCCAATACTCTAATACACTGTATCACTGCCCCTGGTGGGTTCAAATCTACTTCATCCCCCCCACACCTCTTTCAGTCATGTGCCAGTCCATCTCGCATTGCTGCACATATGAAACAAGAAAAGTCTGCATGGCTGCACACCAACGATCCACTTTTATTGAATAGTTAAGACCAAAATGACTTTTATTAAAGTATCTTCACTGTATCTGAGTACCACTAACCAAAAACACTATTAAATGAATTTTTCTATTCAAAGCAACCCCCCCCCCCCAATCCATTCATGTCTCCATGCTTTATTTAGGTAAGAAATCACTTTGAAAAACACCCCCCTAGCATTATTTCTGGATGTGGCCATCTTGAGTAGGGGCAAATTATTAATGTAGCGTTTACTTCCTGCCCTTAGCTCAAGTATGCATGCAGGAGAGTGTGCTGAGCTGTGAAAACCCCTCCTCCCCGCCTGAAGACTTCTGGGATGTATGGCATCATTTGCCTAGCCATGAAATCGGGAAGCAACTGAAGAAATGTAAAAAAAAAAAAAGTTTAAAACAAGTAAATATGATATACTTTCCTATCTATTTACTAATGCTAGCAACATGAGGATTAAAATAATCAATGTTGATTGGGAGAGTGAAGTTCCACTTTAAGACCAAAATGACTGGTGGTACAGGTACAGTAGAGGACTAACAGGTAAATGTGTTTCATGCTACAAACAGCACCTATTCATTACCCCAATTGTCCCAACACTCCCTGGGATACAGGGGAAAGCAACCGAGTCTGCACCAACAGAACTCCCAACAGATGTAACCAAACAATTATTGCTCTCCCTGGCTACAAGAGAGGCCAAAAAAAAAAATGCAAATACTAGTAGCCTACTGGAGTGTTACATACACCTCCTTCTAAAAAAATAGGTCCTAACCTCTTGGGCCAACTATCAAAATGCTTTTGAGCACATGAGCAGAGTATCCAATGGCAAAAACAACAAACAATGGAGGGGTTAGGGTAAGTAACAAAGTAACAAAATTTTGTATGCGGCATACCGGTAAAATCACTTTTCAATAGGAAATAAATGTAGAAAAATAAATAGCATATTTACAAATAGAGGGGCGACTGGCACCTGACCTGATAAAATAGCTGTATGACATCAGAAGTCCCCATACAATTTACACCAAATGTAATCCTTACAGTCGAACTAGTACTTCAGAACTGGCTACATAAAATTGACAACTTTGGTGAGCAGGAAGAATACTTCAGCCAAAGTAATGCCTTCTCTGGTAGCTGCAAAGTAAAACAAGTTAACTACGACCTAAGTTTGGAACACCACCTCCTTAAAGGTAGCCCTCCATCAAATCAATACCTTAAACATCCTACTCCTATACTAGTACACTCAAACAGTAGATTGCTGAAAGTCCATAAAATGTCTCACAATCGTATTGCTAACAGCATAATCAATACTGTTACAAAACAGAATTGATCCCTTAACTAAGAAATGTAGTAAGCCTTGTCAGACCCAGGCTCCATATTTCAGAGTCTAGAAAAGAAAGTCTTGTGTTTACTGTGAAGGCTGTTTTAGAAACCTCCCTGGCCTGCATCAGCATTCTGGAAAACAGATGTGGGTGGTCCTTTCCACACATAAAACAACAGTTCTGCTAAAAAAGGAACACAGCAGGGCCCAAAGCTCAAAATGTCCCCTGGGTCCTAAGAACAAAGAATATAGCACACAGCTGTAGACCATTTGCATTTCTTGGCATTAAACCAGCAGACTGAAAAAAAACAAAAAACAAAGTCTGCAGTAAATTAATGGCTAGCCTTCCTCCAGTAAAATTCTGGTTTGGGTACCTGGACCATTTGGTTGTCCAAGCCTCAGATATTCACAGACCTACTTAGTGAGGTCTGCCATGCTTTTTGATTAGGACTCTGTCCTTGAAGATGAGCCTGCCCTAGCTACAACTTCGCTTGATGCTACAAAATTCCTCTCAAAATCCTTTTGCACCTGGGCAAATGCAAGAATTCCTAAATTTAAGCTTTGCACCATTCCCCTCTGAGAACCTCCATCTAATCCATGATCTTTGGAGGCACATATGGATATTCAAGTCCAAAGTCCAATGCCACTCTCTTCGGTGCAATAAGTCATATGAAAATCATGACAGCTTATCTCTTTCAACCCTCTGCCTGGCAGGGTTTTTAGCTTAAACTGACTTTAAACACTAGTAGCCTAATGGGGTGCTATATATGTATTTGACAAATAAAAAACCTCCAGGGACTAAAGTTCCTTATCCCCTTCACATTTTTTTACCTCAAAGTTGCAAGGCATGTTTTTAGTAAGAACAAGCTTTATCTGATTTTGTCTCATGCACTCAGTGCATGTTCCTGGCAATCAGTGGAGGAATTTACTAAGGCTGGTGCAACTTTAAATATCAATACTAACAAAATATAATGATTCATACTGTTAAAGGTTATCAGTGGTGTACCCCAAGGTTCAGTGTTGGGACCTTAGTTTTTAATATTTTTATAAATTATATAGGGTCTGGGATCAAAAGTACCATTTCAGTTTTTGCAGATGACACCAAGCTATGCAGTGAAATAACATCCTTACAGGATGTCTCCAATTTACAAGCCAACCTCAATACACTGTTTAATAGGGTGAATATGTGGCAAATGAGGTTTAATGTTGATAAATGTAAAGTTATGCACTTGGGGGATAAAAATATGCATGCATCATACATACTAGGGGGAGTACAACTGGGGTAGTCAATAGTGAAGAAGGATCTGGTTGTTGTGGTAGATCATAAGCTTATTAATTGCACGCAATGGCAAGCTGTGGTTTGCAAAGCAAGCAAAATCCTTTCTTGTATTAACAGAGGCATGGACTCCAGAGAGAGAGATATCATTTAACCCCTGTACAAATCATTAGTAAGACCTCATCTGGAATATGCAGTTCAGTTTTGGGCACCAGTTCATAAAAAAAAGATACCGGGGAACTGGAGAAAGTGCAGAGAAGGGCAACCAAACCGATGGAGGAGCTCAGCTTTGGGGAAAGTTTAGCTGAACTGAATTTTGTCTCTTTTGAAAAGAGGGGGGATATGGTCAACATGTGTAAATACATAAGTAGTCCATATAGTGAACTCAGTGTAGAGTTATTCACTTTAACGTCATCACAGAGGACACTGGGGGCACTCTTTACGTCTGGAGGAAAAGAGATTCAATCTCCAAATACAGAAAGGCTTCTTCACAGTAAGAGCTATGAAAATATGGCATAGACTCCTTTAAGATCTGGCTCTGGCCAGCTTAGGGTTTTAAAAAAGCCTGAAATCTTTCCTAAATGCAGTGCCACTTGCCACCCGGAATATCCAATTGTCTCTTGGGGGACCAGGAAGGAATTTTCCCCTGCTGGAACAAATTGAATCATGCTTTATTGTTTTCTTTTGCTTTCCTCTGGATCAACTGTTGGTATAGGATAGTGTATATGGAGGTTTTCTTTTTGTGTGTGTGTGTTTTTTTTCTGTTGATTGAACTGGATGGATTTTTTTTCAACCAGATTAACTATGTAACCAATCTTTTTCTATTTCTCATTTTCAAAACATAAAGCAGAACTAAACCTACGGATTTAACAGTTTAAAAAAAACAGCTACGTGTCTGGCATGTGCCAGGAATGTAACCATCACATTGGTTGTGCTCTCATCCAAACTGTCTAACCATCACCATAGGGTGACCATGTGTCCAAAATTGTCTGGGACAGTCCCGCATTTGGCAGGCCCATCCTGGGCCCCGGGCACCTTCATTCTGGAACAATACAGTGTCCTGGATTTGCCCCCTGGGTCGATCTGATGGCCCCGAGAAAGGCTGCCACATCACAGCTTTACTCATTGTCAATTGTCCTGGTGGACTCCTGGCTGGCTGAGACCCGTTTTACTTTGTTCCACCAGCCGCTGGCTCACTGCTCAAACTGGTTGCTAGCAGACAGTGACGTCACCAGAAAGAGGAGGCTGAGGCCCCAGCATTCATGGCGGAGGAGGATTTAACTTCTTCCTCCTCTGGGCCTAGTCCTTAGCTTCACCTACCTCCTCCTCAATCTTCTCCAGAGTCTAGGGGCATGATTGCAGATGGATAGAACATCATGAGGCACTGAGTGTAGTGCAGAGAGGATGGCAGATGAGTAAGCTGGCTGCAGAGGAGAGGACAAATGACAGTGACAGATGACATGACAGATACCCTTGGAGGGATTGGGAGAAGGACACATCTTTAGATATTAGGGGTTCATGCTGGGACATGTAGTCCTTCACTTTTGGAGGATGTGACCCCCCCCCCCCCCAAAATTAAGGACTACAGGTCACAGCATGAACCCCTCAGAGCTGAAGATGTGACACCCCTGCCCCCCCCAACTAGTGAAGAGCTACAGATCCCAGCATTAACGGGTGAAATCTATTAGGTCACGCGCTCAGATTTCAGGGGTTCATGCTGGGACCTGTAGTCCTTCAATTTTGGGGGGAGTCACATCCGTAGATATGAGGGGTTCATGCTGGGACTTGTAGTCCTTCACTTTTGGAGGATATGACCCCTCAAAAATGAAGGACTACAGGTCCCAGCATGAACCCCTCAGAGCTGAAGATGCCACACTCCCGGCCCCTGCATGAGAAGAGCCACATCGGCAGCCAGCGGCGGGGTGTTCACCTTCCTGGAGCTCCAGTGTGTTGGACTGGTAGCAGGCTGGGGGTGGCAAGTGACACTGCATCTGGTTATAGGCAGTAGGTGGCAAGTGGCACACTGCATCTGGGGGCAGGTGGCACACTGGATCTGGTGGCAGGCTATGGGTGGCAAGTGGCACACTGCATCTGGTGGCAGGCTGCGGGTGGCAGGTGGCACACTGCATCTGGTGGCAGGCTATGAGTGACAAGTAGAACACTACATCTAGTGGCAGACTATGGATGGCAAGTGACGCGGATGTGGGTGGCAAGTGGCACACTGCATCTGGTGGCAGGCTATGGGTGGCAAGTGGCACACTGCATCTGGCAGCAGACAACAGTGGCAAGTAACACACTGCATCTGGTGGCAGGTGACACAGTACAAATGGTGGCAGGCTATGGGTGGCAAGTGGCACACTGCCTCTGGTGGCAGGCTGCAGATGGCAAGTGGCGCACTGCATCTGCTGGCAGGCTATGGGTGGCAAGTGACACTGCATCTGGTGGCAGGCTGCGGATGGCAAGTGGCACACTGCATCTGCTGGCAGGCTATGGGTGGCAAGTGGCACACTGCCTCTAGTGGCAGGCTTCAGGTGGAAAGTGGCACCCTGCATACTGGTCTATACCCTTGATAAAGCTGGGTGACATCACTTCCGGTCTACGGCCGAGACCGGAAGCATCTGTGGACACCGCATCGGCGGTTTGTTTTGTTGCTTGTTCCTGCTTGCTTACCCTTACTTCAACTGTAAGTGTTTTTATTGCTTGCTTTATTAAAGTATTTACCTACTACACTATGAGCGCCCCCTCTTGTCATTTTGATGATTGAGTGGCATAGGAATATATCAGGATAAAAGTCCCCTTAAGGAGAGGAATTTCCATTACAGACAACTATTCTATGATCTGAGGAGATATCCACTGTCCATTCCCAGTTATACTTCGTTGGAAAACCCCCTGATGTCCTTGATGGTGATCTAACACACCAAAAACGCTCTTTTGAGTGTTAATGGTGGTGAGCGGCCATTGCACTTAATCTAGGATAAGAGCTCACAAATGAATAGCACATGTTTATCACTGGATGAGATTCTTTGTTTTATACACTGGAACACCCTTGAACTTTTTCACCCCATTTTGCATTTATTTATTTATGCATATCTATTTTGTGCACACCATCCAGTGACACGTGGACTATTTATGCTGTTAGCATCCTCACAGTGTTTTTGTATGCTACTTTATCGCATCCCTTGCACTTTTATTTATTTGCTGTTCAGTACTGTCACAGTCACTTTTATGTGTTGATTTATTGCATCTTTTGCACTTTTATGATTACTTATTTATCACTTCACTAAGCACTTCAGCACTTTTTGCTCATTTGCATATTTTTGAATATTTATCACCTTAGCAGCTATTTAGCTAATTTCATGATTTTCATTGTATATTTTATATAATATATATTGTTTATTCATCATATATTTCTTGTGAACACCTTTCATCCACTTTGTGTTTTGTGGCCCACCATTTTAGAAATTGAGCATTGATTCCCCCTTTCCTTCACACTGCATCTGGTGGCAGGCTAGGGGTGGAAAGTGGCATACTACATCTGATGGCAGGCTACTAGTGAAAAGTGGCACACTGCATCTGGTGGCAGGCTATGAGTGGCAAGTGGCACACTGCATCTGACAGCAGGCGACAGTGGCAAGTGACACGCTGCATCTGGTGACAAGTGACAGGCTATGATGGCAAAAACAAGCTTCATCTGGTTGCAGCCGATGGTGGCAAGTAACAAGCTGCATGTGGTGGCAGGCAACTGTGGCACGCTGCATCTGGTGGCAAGTGACAAGCTCAAGGCTCCCACTGATTATGTATTATGGTGAGTTGAACTATTTCATTATATAATACAATGTAGTAATAGAAATAATGGGATTTGATCATCCTGACACCATATCAAGCATTGTGTTGGGATGATTTAAGTGCTAACATCAGCCATTGCTTGACAAATCAACCGCTTCCAAATTCCCCATCAACCCCGATACTACATTCTCTCCCCCCCCTCATTGTTTTTGGGAAGGGGGGTGTCCCTGAATGGCAGTTTGGAAATGTAGTTACCCCACATACGCATCATCATGGCAGTAGAGGATCGAACAGAGGCCAAGATTTCTGCGCCCAAATCTCGAACAATTTCCCCCAGAAAACATCAGGAAACAGCTGCCCCCTCCATCAGCTCCAGAGCTTCATCTGGTAAGCAGCCATTCGTACTATACCACTGGGTGAGGTCTTAAAGGTATCTCCTTCCATCCAAAGGTTTAGAGTCTTCTCTGCGTTCCACCTTGCTTTATCCGGTAAGGGGGAACACCAGCTGGTGGTGGGATTCCTATCTATTCAACACTGGATAAATCACCATTTGGTTCAGGTGTTTTTGCAGCACTTGGTGAAGATTATCATTGGACTTTTACTTTCATTCACCTGTATCCACTTCTTGAATTTGGAATT
Organism: Pelophylax lessonae; assembly: GCF_965119305.1. NCBI lineage: Eukaryota > Metazoa > Chordata > Amphibia > Anura > Ranidae > Pelophylax > Pelophylax lessonae. The sequence goes on along the minus strand of NC_138770.1, from coordinate 164,554,319 downwards.
ATTTTGGATACTATTCACGGTTTATTTATTTGAGATAATTGATGCACTTTTGAACTTTGTGTTTTCATTTGTATAGTGCACTTATTGTAATACACCTATTTACACTGTAATTGGTATATGTTTATCACTTATATTGTGTCATTGCCACTTCAGACTATATTTAGCGCACCTTTTCATTTTAATAGAATTTGTACAGTGAGCTGCTCATATACGGGTCACTTTACAAGGGTGGACAGGCAGGTAAGTAGCTTTAGGGCAGAAGAGACAAAGCATGTTTCTTCTGCATTAAAAATCCTGTCTGTTTTAATTCACAAGTAGAACTTTAGGCCTCCGTTCACATTGGCGTGATTTAAAATGCGATTTGACAGGTCAAATTGTATGTCAAGTCGCAGTCTATTGCCGGCAATCGGAGCGTCCCAATCGATGTGATGCCCACTTTGCGATGTCGCACCAATTTCCAAAAGTAGTTTCTGCACTATTTTGGCGACATCAAGGGAGATTTCAGTAGACATCTGTGCATGAAGCCTCACAGATGTCTTTCAAGTCGCCCCTCCCAAAGTCGGACTGAAATGCGGCTTTGAAATTGTGCGCTTTCAGATGAAGTCGCACAATTTTGAAGCCATGTTCCCATGTTCCATGTGAGCAAGGGCTAACTGAACAAATTTAAGTTAGAAGCTTATTGATTACTAAGCGCAGCTGCTCCAGATTCCGTCTGCTCCAGTTTTACTTAATCCCCCAAATGTCAGCATTGACAAATTTCATTACACCACAGTCATTGGATTAAATTGAAACTTTACCCATAACGACTTGATATAAAACAATGTTCTTTAGCAAGGAACATGCATTCCACATAAACCCCCCCTGGTGGTATTCCCAAGCGTGGCTCGGGGTTAACTTTCAGTGCCAAAAGTGGTAACCCCGAGCCACACTCGGGATTAACCCAGAATGTTACTCACCTTCCCTGTTATCCCCCGACATCCTCCCAGCCGTCCTCCCCGTCCTCCTCACAGTCTCACCCCGCTCTGTGCACGGCGGATTGCTGGCACTTGCCTTCCGGTTCCCTCCCCTTTGAGTGTTGCGATGCAGGGGGGTGGAACCGGCAGCAAATTCAAAAGTGTAAATACACAAATGACATGATACAAAGCTGTGATCCTAACGGATTACACTGTATCATGCCATCTCACCACAGGATTGCACCTGGGAACTTTTCCAGTGCCCTGCCTGTGCTTTTCCAGTGCTTTGTGCCTGCAAAATTTTGAACGACCATGGCGTCCAAAAAGCGTATTTTTTGTCCTAACCCTAAGGGAAGGGGGGGGGGGCGCAGTTTGGCATCCTTGCCCTGGGCGCTGAATGACCTTGTCCTGGCGATACCCAAGCACCTAAAACTTCACTTTTAATCATAACTGTCTAAAACTCATAATGTATAAAATGAAAGGAAGTCATTAGGATGCCAGATGTATGGCCTTTTAAGGCAATGCAGTATTGGTGCAAAAATACAAGATGATGGGACAGTTATACAACTGCCCCCGTTATATAGGGAGATAACAACCAGACAGCAAGTATGTCTTTAGCTGCCGTTGGTCAATTAATCTGCCTGAGTGAAGATATGTATAGGGTAGGGTCAGTATCCTGGCCACATATCACAACAAAAAGGCATGGATTGATACTGAGGATTATTGTGGTTACTAAATGGCTCAGCTGCCCATCAAAATCAAATATACCACAGTACCCGGGCAGCTTACCCCCCATCCAACCATCCCATCTGGAAATGTCTGTTGTAGGGACAAAATTGTTTAATTCCAATATAATTATAAAGGGAAGGATGGAGTACACCTCTTGGAAAGCTGGACACTTAGAAGTGGACATCATTCCTTGCAATTACAGTTTACACATATTTGACTGCAGCAAGCCCATAAGATTTATCCATATTGCTTTTATTCATTCATTTTGCTTTTATTTAACTTTCATTCATGTGTAGTCTACTTCCAGGTGATATTTTAGCAGGCTAATGCTCACAACTACAATTTATAACAAGCGAACATTACATTAACTATTAGAAAAATGTTATTTCAGAAGGGAAAGAAGAAAATAATTTCCATCCTGTTCCTTCAAATTTTTTCATTACACCATGCGCAAACTATCACTTTCACTTTCTTAATCATTAAAAAATCAAACGAACAATCTGAAAATTAAATTCAACTATTTCATAGCCAGCTTTACCTTTTTATAAATGTGTAAAAAACCCAGCGCTGTCTATAATCAATTCTTTGCAAAGTGATCAATTATATCTCTGTCCAAATTCTCAACTACATATCAAATAACCTAAATGCAAAAAAACGAATACAATATCAAGGATAATTGTATAAATTTGTACCATTCCACATATAACTTTTGTGCCGACAGAGTCCTTTAAAGTGCAATTAGTGCATTCATTTTCTTGTGCTGGTAAGGTGCAAAATAATATTTATGAAGGTGCTGTGCTCCCCTTTCTCCTGTGCCCTCATTCACTGACTTTAAGTAAGAATGGCACCTGTTAGAAAAATCCTTGGTTAACTCTGCTGGATGATTTCCAACCGTCTTATGTATTTCCACAGGGCAGGTATGCTCTCGCATTCGTACATCATGGAGGGAGAATCAAAGTATATCAATAGCGTGATACCGCTTCCATAAAGAATGCTTTTATTAAGACAAATTTACAAGTTTTTCTTTCTTGTAAAGAAGCATAAAACAGAAACGTAGTAGCGCATGTTGCGTTCCAAATGCGTTCCAAATTACAGGATATGACATCACCAGAAGTTCCCGTCTTTCTTATGCATTTCGCTCCTCCCCAGAAGTCTTCAGCCTCTGATGATGATGATTCCTGGGGAGAAGTGAAATGCATAAGGAAGACGGAAACTTCTGGTGACGTCATATCCTGTTAATTTGAACGCATTTGGAAAGCAAACTGCGACTACTGAGTTTCTGTTTCATGCTTGTTTACAAGAAAAAAAACAGAGTGTAAATTTGTCTTAATAAAAGCTTGTTTTATGGAAACAGTATCACGTCATGGATATACTTCGATTATCCCTCCATGATGTACGAATGTGAGAGCATACCTGCCCTGTGGAAATACATAAAATGGTTGGAAATCATCCACCAGAGTTAACCGAGGATTTTTCCATTCTTACTTAAAGTCAGTGAATGAGGGCACAGGAGGAAGGGGAGCACAGCACCTTCACATATATTATTTTGCACCTTACCATCACAAGAAAATAGATGCACTAATTGCACTTTAAAAGACTCTGTCGGCACAAAAGTTATATGTTATAACCAATGTTATAAATTTATACACTTATCCATGATATTTTTTTGCACATAGGATATTTGATATGTAATTGAGAATTTAGACAGAGATATAATTGAATATAGAATTGATTATAGACAGCGCTGTTTTTTTTTTTTTTTACACTTTAGTTCAGAGGACACCGCACACTCTATCCTAGCAGCAGTCAAATTTTATAATTCACATACTCACAAATACTCACAAACCACAGCGCGGGGACACACAAAATAAACAGCTTATCTTTTTATATTCAGCTCATTAAAAATAGGAGCATTAAGTGCACACTAAAAGAAAATCATCCGAAGGATCGCCGATTTTTCTCATTGTTTCACAGCAAGTCGGAACCGAGGAAGGAAATAATGTACAAAAATTCTCGTATAACAAAGTCTTTTTTTTGTTCTTTATTGTTTCTGATCATGCACAGTCTTTCTTTTCTGATTTTTCTCTTATGAAAATTGTCCAAAATTGGTACACATTAAACGAAAATGAAATATTTAAATAATAACCCACGCTAAAATACGTATGATAATAAAAATAAAATAATTAAAGGTGCAGCTGCTGCTTATCAAGTAAAGCTCGGATAAAAATAGGTGGAAAGTGATATTAACAATTAATTAATGTTAATATAATTTTCCACCTATTAAATGAAAATTATTTGTTCTGTTCCCGTACGAGAACATTTTAGGAGTTTGTCCCTTCAGAAATTTTCATTCAGAAGGTCGGAATCCGCTGTTGAAAGTTGTGTACACACCTTCAGAAAATCGTAGGATCCTTCCTCGAACTAAAATGTTTGCCTGATTTTCTTATAGTGTTTACGAACCTTTACTGGCTTTACCCAAGCAGACTAATGCCTAACAAGTACTTTGCCAGGGGCTTGTCAGAGATCAGCTGCACCTGCTCTGATTATGCTAAAATTCACATTTCACGTAGGCATGTGATTTACTTTACATGTCTTTGGCTTAATCATATTTGTGGGTTTCTTTCTGTTTTCTTACCACCTCCCTTTTTCACTATTCTATTTATGCTACTACAAGCTGTTTGCTGTCAGTAAAAAATAGCACATCTTGGCACGGTTTATGTCAAAAGCTATTATTGGAAAACTGACAAAAGTAGGTTAATGTGCCTAATTATTCCTTTTATACATAATGAACTGACAGTAAAGTCATGTTGGAGGTATTCTTTTTTTTTAATATTATTATTATTAAGTATATGTAAACCCAACCACTAAAATCTCATATAAGTTGTTCCATGTTAATTTCATTAGTATTTTTTTTTTTTTTTTAACCTATAGATTTCAGTAAAATTATTCCTGATGATCCTGCCATGAAGGTCCTTGTTCTGGAACTACATGTAGGTGATAACACTGTGCCTGGCTCCTAGTTGTGCTCCTCCTCCTACCCTGTCATACAGGCTTCTGATGGATGCTACGAATAGCTGTTTCAACACACATTACATAGAAATGGTCCAAGGTTGTCACCATTAGGAAACCCACTCTGAGAAATGCTATGCAGCTATCGCAGGAGTGTATGTAGATGGAAAGTAGCTACTAAGAGGCTGTGGAAAATTAGCTGCACTGAGAGGCAAGAAAGAATGGGATAAACAGCAGAAGAAGCCAATCATGTATGCTGTAGTGCTTTGCTACACAGTGTACCATAACATATTGTGATGTATAACATGCAATAAAATTCCTAATTATTGATATAAACAATAAAAAGATGAAGTATATGTTGAAAATTGTGTGCAGTCCGTGAAGGAATCTAAGTGACTAAATATAAAGTCCAGGATAACGATTCCCAAAATAAGTGCAAAGTGGCAATGAAAGTGCTTGTGCTCGCCTCCACCAGTGAAAGGTGGCCGCTCACCTCACGTTTTGACCCCTGTTTTCACCAGCGAGTGAAAACAAGCAGTCCCCCCCCCCCCCCCCCGGGTTGTAAAAAATGTTTAAACATTCACACTTCTAGCAGTGCAGGCTAGACGGACATAGAAACCTCACTTTTCGTGTAAAGGAAATGGCCGCAATGTGACATCAGAAAATGGTCTCCCTCCTCTATGCACGTTACGTCAGGGCGTAGACTTCTTCAGTAGGAACGTCACATTGCAGCCATCTCATTTTCACAAAACTGAGGTTTCTATGTCCGTCCAGCCTGCACTGCTATAAGTAAGTGCCCCTTTTGTGAGTTTTTAAACATTTGTTATGTGGTCAATAAATTTTACATACTGAGAGCATTTGATTTTTCCATCTCTTTCCTATAGATATATAACCGCTTTGTATACCCGTTTGTGTGGAGAGCGAGTGGGGTTTACTGACCCATTTGGAGGAAGTAAGAGGGATAAAGGATCTTTAACATCCACAGTACACCAGGATTATCTTATATCCCCAGAGGGGAACTGCTGGTTTTGGTGAAACAGGGATCAAAATGTGAGGTGAGCGGCCATCTTGTACTGGTGGAGGCAAGCACAAGCAATTTAATTGCCACTTTGCACTTATTCTGAAAATCGTTATCCTGGACTTTATATTTAGTCACTTTTAGATTCCTTCACAGACTGAACACAATTTTTAACATATCCTCCATCTTTATATTGTTTATATCAATAATTAGGAATTTTTTTGTATGTTATACATCACAATATGTTATGGTACACTGAGTAGCGCAGCACTTATATTTGGTTTATATGATACTTTGATGTTGTGAAAGCATCTTCAGTGATAGCAGCCACTGGGTGTACATAGATATTTCAGCATTATTGCACAAGGATTGAGCTGATTTGTTTTTTGGTCTTTTTTATGTATGCTGTAGTGCAGTGAGCATGCTGATAGGAGAAGATACCAGAATGACAGATAGATGGCCTGATTCCCCCACACTGTCGAGTCTCAAGCTGCAGTAGGGAGGGAATCTGTAAGCAAAAAGGGAAACTTCAAGAGAGAAACTTGCTAGACAGTGCTGTGGGGCAGAATTGTGTAAATCTTAGAACTGGTTAAAGTGGAACTTTTTCAGAAGCGAAGCCCGCTTCTCAGGCCACTGCGCACTCCCCTCGAGTGCATGCATGGATGTACCCACGGCTCTGCCCAGCCTTTGGGCCCTGGCAGAGCCTGTCAGGACATCTGAGTATGCGCAGGGGATTTACAGCACATTTCCAAAGACAGGGAAGGCTTCAGACTCCCCTGATCACAGTCTTTTGTACGTGCATTGGAAATTTTGCGCATTAACAAATGCCTACCGACCTGGCACATGAGTTACATCTCCTCATACGCAAGGGGTGGGGAGACATTCTTGCCTAGGTGAGTATTCCTGAAGTGCAGCTTTGAAGCACAAATAAATTTCTTTAAAAAAAATATATTACTTTTGTAAGAGAGGTAGGGGTCAGGAGGAAGAGGAGGCAGGGCAGCCCAACATGCTGTAAAAGGCGAAGATCCTCTGTAAATACAAATTCTTCGACAAATGAAAGCTCTCATATATGCATTTCTCTGTGTATTTAGCTGTTTGCTTGGAGTTGAGTTTAAACTTAGACTTTTCTGACTAGTCTACACACTTTATTGTACATGTCAAGAGATTGTAAGAACTAAAGAATATAAAGACGCAGTGAGTTGAACATAAAAGGTGCAACGTTGAGTTTTTAAGACTATAGCAGATTGGACGATGCATACCTGATGTTAACAGATCCTATAGATGTTTTGCACTACCAATATTTCCTTTTACAGAAAAGTGACTTCTCAGTTTTCTTGGAATTTTTGCCCACCTTTCAGCAGACTGATGGGTCACCATTTTTCAGGAGGCTAATATCAAGTTTCAAATATTTATTACAGGTATTTATATAGGGCCTACAATTAAGGCAATGCTTTACATAGTACAACCACATCAGTTGTTGCCCTCAAGGAGCTTACAATCTAAGGTCTCATCTCACTTTCATACATACACAGACTACAGTAGAGTGAATTTAGACAGGAGCCAATTAACCTACCAGCATGTCTTTGGAGTGTGGGAGGAAATCCACCCAAGCACAGGGAGAACATGCAAATTTCATGCAAAGTAGCACAAGAAGCCAGTTATATTTGTTGCAGTCCAATGAGCATGCTGATATGAATAGATATCAGAATGACAGATAGATGAACTCATCAATGTTCTGCTTCTCCCCACATGGAAATTGCTGTCAGAATACAATGTCCTGTTGGCAGGTGGGAATCCTCCATCAATCTTGTTTGTGTAGATGGAGAAATGTTTTAGTTTTTTTTTTCAAACAAAAAAAAAAAAAACTATCGGTGTGTGGCTAGCTTAATTATAAAGAATTACTTTTATGATACAATCAACAAATGTGCACATATGCTTAATTTTTTTGATTTCGAAAGTTTCTGTATAACTTCATAACTCTTTAGGCCCTTTGCACAGAAACATAATAATTACCTGATGTTTGCACACAGGACCTTGCTGGCAAAGGCTGGTAGGAAGATACTAAATAAAAAATGTATGTTCCAATTTCCTGCCCTGCGAAAACCAATCACCTAATTTATTATGCTGCTGTCACAGGCTGTCCGGACTAAAATTAAGATGCAATTTACCCAACAGAATTATGGACAGCAAAAAAATTTGACAGAAGTTTTTAGTTTTTTCAAGTCGATACTGGTGTTAGGTTCAAAGTAGAATCTCAGTTCTTTCTTTCAGTCCTGAGGATGTTGTTCATGTTGAACTGTATTGCTAAAATACTTTTAGGTAAAGTTGCATCAACTGTTTTATGTCTGGTCTGAAGTTATTCAAAGCGGTGCATGCTGGTTCTAGCATATCAAAAGAACTTGGGTTATTAAAGCACATGTGGGGTATGAAGCAAAGCTACTACCAAAGTTTACTTGGCAAATCTAGCAAGAGGAGTAATGCAGTAGCTATACGTAACCAAGTACTAGCTCAAGTTACATGCAGCCAGTCGTGAAGCATGGTATCTGGCAGGGGCAGACTAATAACTCATGGGGCCCCTGGGCAATAGGAGATTATGGGGGCCCCCTATGTCCCTGCCCACACTGGGTGACAGGGTTACCAACCCCCCACAACCTTTATTTACATGGGAAAAAAGAGAGAAGAGAGGGTGAGAGAGAGGGAGGGATGAGAATGAGAAAGAAGGAGAGAGAGATAAGGAGTGGTGAGAGAGAGAAGGTGGGCTTGAGAGAGAGGAGGGGTTAAAGATAGGGAGGGGTGAGAGAGAAAAAGGGTGAGAGAGAGAGGGGGTAGAGGAGAAATAAGAGACAGGGGGTGAGAGATTGTGAGATGGGGGGTAGAGGAGTGATGAGAGAAAGGGGGTGAAAAACAGAGAGAGGGGGATAGAGAGAGGAAGTGAGAGAGAGAAAGAGAGAGAAAGAGAGGGAGTGAGAGAGAGAGAGGGTGAGAGAGGGGAGGGTAAGAAAGGGGAGTGAAAGAGAGAAGGGCGAGAGGTGGGAGTAAGAGAAAGAGAGAGGGTGAGAGAGATGGGAGTAAGATAGAGAGAAGGGGGTGAGAGACAGAGAGGGGGGGGGGGGGTGAATGAGAGAGGGAGAGAGAGAAAGAGAGAGAGAGTAAGAGGAGAGGTAGGAGAGAGAGAGGGTGAGAGAGAAAGGGGGTAAGAGAAAGAGGGGGGTAAGAGAAAAAGACAGAGGGGGGGGAGGTGAGAGAGAGAGGGGGATGGGAGAGGGAGAGGGAGAGAGAGCGGGTAAGAGAGAGAGAGAGAGAGAGGGGGTGAGAAAGGGGGTAAGGGAGAGAGAGCGAGGGTAAGAGAAAGAGCGAGAGGGGGACGAAAGGGAGAGGAGGGTGAGAAAGAGAGTGGGGTGAGAGACAGGGGGGTAAGAGACAGGGGGGGTGAGAGAGAGAGGGGGTGAGAGAGAGAGAGTGGGGGTGAGAGAGAGATAGAGGGGGGTAAGATAGGGGGTGAAAGAGAGAGGGGGTAAGAGAGAGAGGGGGTGAGAAAGAGAGGGGGTGAGAGAGAACGAGGGTGAGTGAAAGAGGAGGGTAATAGAGGGGGTGAGAGAGAGAGAGGGGTGAGAGGTGGGGGGTAAGAGAGAGAGGGGTGAGAGATAGGGGGTAAGAGAGGGTGAGAGAGAGGGGGGTGAGAGAGACAGGGTAAGAGAGAGGGGGTGAGAGAGAGAGAGTTGATGAGAGAGAGGGAGAGAAAGGGTGAGGGGGGGTGAGAGAGAGGGGGGGGTAAAAGAGAGGGGGTGTGAGAGAAAGTGGGGAGAGAGAGAAAGAGGGGGGAGAGAGAGAGAGGGTGAGAGAGAGAGAGAGAGAGAGAGTGAGAGAGAGGGGTGAACGAGAGAGGGGGGATGAGAAATGGAGAGAGAGGGGGTAAGAGAAAGAGGGGATAAGAGAGAGAGGGAGTGAAAGAGAGAGGGAGTGAAAGAGAGAGAGAGAGAGAGAGAGGGGGTGAGAAAAAGGGGGTGGGGGTAAGAGAGAGTCAAGGGAGAGAGGTGAAAGAGGGGGTGGGAGGGGGGTGAAAAAGGGGGGGGGGGTGAGAGAGGGGGATGAGAGAGAGGGAGGTGAGAGGGGGGGGTGGGAGAAGGGGATGAGAGAGAGGGAGGTGAGAGTGGTGGTGAAGGGGGGGGATGAGAGAGAGGGAGGTGAGAGAGGGGGGTGAGGGAGAGGGAGGAAGGGTGGTGTTCAGTATGTCTGCTACTCACAATCATGGCCCAGGCTTCTCTCCCCTCAGCTCTTGCAGCCAGGATCTAGAGCTTCTGTGTTACATCTGCTGCCTCCTTGGCCCCTCCCTTTGCGGGATTCTAATATTCTTTTATGCAGTTGATCACCTCCATCCACAAACAGGAACATCTTCGGATCGCCCAAGCAGGGGACACAACAGAATGAATCGCAGATCAGGGCTGCAGAGCTGGGACTATGATCCGGGCAGCAGAGGAGGGGCAGGGCTTGCCATGCATGGGGCTCTCCACGCTGTCTCCATCCTGTCCTAGAGTTAGGGGGTCTGTGTGTGGAAGAAGGATGGGGGGACCATCACATATCACTGATCTACTGTAACTGATAGAAAACTGTTGAGGAGAGCACCGAGTACAGAAACCACTGTGCAGAAAAGTTTTAAGGAGCCTATATGATTGGTGCTCTGCAACAAGTAGCGGTGCTGTAAGGGAGCCTCTCATGGGGCCTCCTACTGGCCCCCGGGCCCTCGGGCAGTACCCGAGTGCCCTAATGGTCAGTCCACTCCTGGTACCTGGTGTAGGTGAAGGGTCTTCCGGTAGTAAGGGGTCAATAATCTGACTCCCTCCCCAGCGGTTGGTCTCCTGTTGCAACTGGGACTGAACCGGCATTACAGAGGCTCTTAACCTGGCAACATGGTTTGGAGAGAAGGCAAGTGAGAGCATGAGGTCCGCACTAGGTGTTCGGCAGGACCCCATTCTGTTACTGGGAGTGAGGTAACAGCAGTAAACTGGACTGGTGGAGAGGGCACAGGCACTGTACTTTTATTACTTCACACAGTAACACGGCTCATCTCAAAGTTGAAGAACCATCGTAAATGTTTAAATTTCACATGACCACGGTCCCTGCCTGGTCCCGGGCATTGATGAGACCATACATAGCGAAAGGTACCCCCACGTACAGGGTGAATGGCCCCTCCAACAAGAGGAAGAAGGCAGGGCAGCACAACATGAGAACTAGGATAAACGTCTACTTTAAGCTTACCATGCACAAATCAATTTTGTGTTAATTCATTATTTAAATGTTTCTACTTCCTGGGAGCAAGTTTTTACCTACCACTTGTAGGTGTGTTGATTTATTACTATACAATTAAAATTTTGATCATAATTACATACATTTGCCCTTTGAATTTTCTTTTTCACCTGTATGCAAAATTATAGGAAAGAATATACTATGCTTGCTACAGGCTTGTTGAAATCTAATAAAAATTATAACCTGCTTAACTACTTTTATTTTTAATTCTCCACAGGAGGATTAAAGCGGTAGTAAACTTCCATTTATTGTTTGTACCTATAGGTAAGCCTATAATAATGCTTATCTATAGGTACTGTAAATATCTCCCAAACATGTACCGTTTAGGAGATATTTACTGTATATGCAGCCGATGACGTAATTGACGCATACGCTCTGAAGGAACAGCTACCAGTGCGGTTTCTTCAGAGGCCTGTGCCGTGACCGGCAGCTCCCATACAGGAGTGAAGACACGTGGCTCTGTCCAGTCACACAGCCGGAGTCCACGGACCCGAAAGGAAGCCGGGGGAAGATGGATGCAGCCTTAAGCGGTGACAATGAGGGCTATGTTTGCAGGTAAGTTTCACATAATGTGTCAGGCAGGGGAAGCCGTCAACGCCAGGAGAAGACAGTAATTATTGCTAGCGGCTATAGCAGCCAATAGCGGTGATTGTGAGTGAATCTGGCAGGCTTGTTGTACCCAAGCTGATCGATCGATTAACTTGGTACATTCAGCCTGCCCACACACAGTTCGAATCTCGGCCGGTTCACACTGAACTGGCCGGGATTCAAACCATTTATGGCCAACCTAAGTGAGACCACCAATGTTTTCTAGTTGACAAAGAGTTATTTTTGTAGCAAAATACCTCTGAGGCTGAATACAAAATGTTCTAATTTGCAATTATTTCTATAAAATGAATCGCCAAAGTGAAATAATCTTTTTTTTCTAAAATTAGGTAGGTGTAGCCCTCAGCAGACATAATATGATTGCCTTCACTCAAAATTCCACTGTTTCATATGAGTTTGATATGCCTGCTCTAATGCCCCATACACACGTGCAGATTATCTGAAGACTTTTGTCTGCAGACTTACCAAAACCATATAATATGAGGTCAAACCTAAACACTTTCAATTTGTATGCAATCCGGCAGGCCCTTGCGCTACATAGAAAAGGTAAATCTGAAGACAAAAGTCTTCAGATAATCTGCACGTGTGTACGGGGCATAAGGCTAAGTTTACAATTGCATTTGGTGGGGTTGTAAAAACATGCCCATCCCCCCAACAGCTCCTCCTTATGGTGCAACGGCAACTTACAGGAGTGTACACATTCCATTTCCACAATGCTCTCCATTGCAACGTGGCAAAAATTATCCTGCAACCATGTGCAATGCAGTGGTGCTTGTTTTTAGGGGCTAAACAGGCATTCAGGAGGTTATATAATGCTTCTGAATCATCTGTCAAATGCCCTCTGAAAAGTTATCTAACACAGATCGGGCTTTAGAGGGTGAAACGTATATACTGTATAAGAAAGTTGTTTGAAGCTTGCGGAAAGCTTTGTATGGCTGCATTACAAGATGGTCTTCATGCTAGCATCTACAGTCTTAAGCTTATGTAAACAAAGCCTTAACATAAAGAACAATGATGATGACCAAAGTGTAGTAAATCTGTCAGAGTATAGCCAGGATGGTGAAAGGTGTTTGCTGATTGACTTCCCTACTGATTAAAGGTCAGTGCATCCAAAAATGATATTCCAGTTGAGAACATATGCTGAAGGCTGAATTACTCACAGTCACACCTGGTGGGGACTTCAGGTGAGAGATCTCGGCAGGTTCTCCTTCCTGCCACCACCATTATGGCTTTCATTCTCACAGCCAGCTTTCTTTATTATAGGAAAGACATTTTCTTGTTTGCTTCAAAAGAAGGAATTTCATTGTTTGAGAAATTCAATCCATCAATGTCCATCCAAAATTAACTTATCAAGAGCCAAGGAAGAAGATATTTGAAACGGCCCCTATTGATAGTCAGCCTGTATATGGTCTGGACCCAATTTTTGCAGCTGCAGATAACCACTGAAATTTTTAATAGCCTAAAGCCTCGTACACGCAACGAATTTCCGCTGACCGGTCGACCGTCTTTTGTCCAGAGTGCGTGTCTGTTGGTTGGAATTTGTGCACTAGGCTGCACATGTATTTTCCCGTACGACAGAATTCTACTTCAGAAGTGATGTCCGGTGTTGGATTGCTTTCTATATGTTCTTTCATCTCTGAGCATGCCTAGTCTTGCTCATAAGATTTTTCCCCGTCTAAATCTGTGCTAATGAGATGAAAATCGGACGTGTGTTGACGGACGACAAAAATTTTATAGCCTGCACACCAGGATTTTTTCAGCCAAAAAGTCGGAGTCGGCTGTCGGAAGCATCATACTCACAAGCCGAAAATAAGCACATCGGTCGTCGGACGAAATTTCCTGGCCGAATTTCTTATCGTGTGTAAGGGCCTTTAAGCAGTAGTCACACAAGGACCCATGTTCCTGCATGCATACATTTCCAGTGCCACATCTCTGCATCAAGTTTGGCCCTCAATCTTCTTTATTGCATTGGAAAGCCAAGTCTGCAGCAGAGCCAGCTATTCAAAGCCTGGAATATTCTTTAGCCTTTTAATAAATCTAAAGTCCTCTTACATCAGTGCATGTTTCAAAAATACAAACAGATGTTACAGTCTGTGATTTCTGTTTTTTCCCCTTGAAAGAGCTTAAAGTGGTCTCATATTTTCTCACGGGTGTCATGGTCCCGTTTCACCTCCTGATCTCCTTGTATTCTTTGAAGTTGGCTTATGCGAGCAGTCTTTAATTTACACTATCAACACAAGAAGCGATTCTTTCAAAGCGCCTTTTATAATGTGTTTAATCTCTATTCCCTCGCACACAGCCTTGTTTTACAGTTTTTTTTCCCCAGCAATCATCATAAAATATGGCAGTTTAGAAAGTACACACATAGAAAGAAGCGCTCTAGTAATCTTTGACTGGTAACTTATCAGGTGCTTTATAATGAGGTCAAAAAGGGATTAGCGAGTTTCCAGGAAAAATGTGTAAAAGGTGAGAGGTGCAGTGCTGACCTGGAGAAGAGGCCAATTTAGCACACTAATAGCATGGAAATAATTGGCAGCCATTTTATCTCACTGATAAGTAGAGGAGTGGATGTGTACACATGGACTCACACAGGCAGATTCTGTTATTCTTCAAAAGTCAGCTCTCAGACTCTTCACCCAACATGCATGTTGACTGTTTTCTGAACGTTGATCAATCTTCATATTACTGCCCAGTGCCCACATGGCAGCTCTACACGCCACCACAAAGTCTCTGCAAGATCATCAGGGATGACTAGAACGTCAGGTAAAACATTTCAGATTTGGGTCACTTACACTATACAGTATTATCAAAGTTTTGGGATGCCTGTCTTTACTTGCACATGAACTTTAATTGCATCCCAGTCTTAGTACGTTTGGTTCAATATTGAGTTGGCCCCCCCTTTGCAGCTATAACAGCTTCAACTCTTCTGGGAAGGCTGTCCACAAGGTTTAGGAGTGTGCCTATGGGAATGTGTGACCATTTTTCCAGAAGCACATTTGTGGAGGCACTGATGTTGATGAGAAGGCCTGGCTCGCAGACTGCGCTCAAATTTATCCCAAAGGTGTTCTATTGGTTGAGGTCAGGACTCTGTGCAAGCCAGTCAAGTTCCTTCACCCCAAACTCGCTCATCCATGTCTTTATGGACCTTGCTTTGTGCACTGGTGCACAGTCATGTTGGAACAGGAAGGGGCCATCCCCAAACTGTTCCCACAAAGTTGAGAGCATGACATTGTCCAAAATTTCTTGGTATACTGACACCTTAAGAGTTCCCTTCACTGGAACTAAGGGGCAAAGCCCAACCCCTGAAAAACAACCCCACCCCATAATCCCCCCTTTCACCAAATGATTTGGACCAATGCACAAAGCAAGGTCCACAGAGACATGGATGAGCAAGTTTGAGGTAGAGGAATTGACTGGCCTATTCCTGACCTTAACCTGATAGAACACCTTTGGGATGTATTAGAGTGGAGACTGTGAGCCAGGCCTTCTCGTTCAAAATCAGTGCCTGACCTCACAAATGCACTTCTGGAAGAATGGTCAAACATTGCCACAGACACGCTTCTAAACCTTGTGGACAGCCTTCCCAGAAGAGTTGAAGCTGTTATAGCTGCAAAGGGTGGGCCAACTCAATATTGAACCCTATGGACTAAAATTGGGATGACATTAAAGTTCATGTGCATGTAAAGGCAGGCGTCCCAATACTTTTGGCAATATAGTGTATCTCCCATAAGCCTCTAATATCCTCATTTTTCCATGGGAGATTCTGGCCAATGTAGTGCTATTCTATCACTATTGTGAGCCAATTGTGGATAGATGTATAAATACACTATATGGTAAAAGTCTGTGGACACCTACCCATTGAACCTATATAAGCTTGTTGGATATCCCATTCCAAAACGATGGGCATCAATAAGGAGTTGGTTCCCCTTTTGCACTATTACAGACTCCACTCTCCTGATAAACCCATAAGATTCTGGAATGTGTCTATGCGGGAATTTGTGCCCATTTACCCAAAAGAGAATTTGGAAGGTCAGATACTGATGCTGAACAGCAACACCTGGCTCATAATTGGCATGCCGATTCATCCCAAAGGCATTCAGAACAGTTGAGGTAAGAGCTCTGTGCAGGTCATTCAAATTTCTCCACACTTGACTTGTAAAACCATCTACAGTATTTATGGACCTGACATTATTTACAGGGGCACAGTCATGCTGGAATGGAAAAGGGTCCTCTATAAACTATTGTCACAAGGTTGAAGGAGCGCAACTGTATAAAATGTCTGTATGTTTATGTGAAAAGAAAATGTTGTGCCACTGCACTTTTAGGGTGTCACATGTACTGACTAAGACATAAAAATAAACATATCTAAAACAAGCGTTTTATTATCTTTACATTAAAGTTCCAAAAAAATATCTCCTTAAAATATAATGCTTGATTGTGCAATCTTTGCACTTTTTCATGCATCTACTCTTTACCATGCACTAAATAGTGGACTGATTAGTGTTCAACGCGTTTCTCAGAAGCTGCTTCTTCTGCTTCACCAGGATATGTGGAAAAGCATCTAAGATATTGTAGTAATAGAGATACAGTATTTGAAAACCACACTTTTCAACTGTATATACATATGAATAAGTCACCCAGATGTTATTATATATTTATTTAGCTACATACAGTATATTTATAAAATAAATATGTCACGGGGTACCGTGTACTGGCATAAGAATGGAAGCTCAGAGGGAAAACTGTATAAGAAAAACAGGGACCAGGTGCCACAAGGACGTAACCAGGTCAAGAAATGTATAAACACAGGGTATAATAAAAAAAAAGCATATAGGAATAGAAAAACTCTTAAAATTTGCAAATTTTGCTTAACTTCTTCATGCCCGCGCTGTAGCCATCTTTCAGCCATTTACCTCCTCCCGTGCATGAGCTGCCTGTGTACTCCCTGCAGGGGGCGCGGGGAGGGGGGGGGGGGCACGCGCGACTTGCTCTGTGATCAGCAAGTCCATGAGACTTGACTGATCACAGATCGGATTAAGGGGCCAGTCCCAGCCCCTTACCACATGATCAGCTGTCAGCCAATGACAGCTGATCACGTGATATAAACAGCAGCCGGCGATCAGCTTCTGCTGTCAGAGGGACATCGGTCCCGAAGAGGAACAGCAACTGTGCCGACCAGTGCCACCTACCAGTGCAGGTCAGTGCCACCTACCAGTGCCCACCAGCGCCCCCTATCAGTGCCCACCAGTGCCACATATCAATGCCCGCCAGTGCCACCTATCAATGCCCACCAGTGCCACCTATCAGTGTCATTCAGTGCCCCATCATCAGTGCTGCCTATCAGTGTCACCTACCAGTGCCTCTCATTGCCCATCAGTGCCACCTATCAGTGCCCATCAGTGCCACCTATTAGTGCCCATGAGTGCCACCTATTAGTGCCCTTCAGTGCTGCCAATCAGTGCCACCCATCAGTGCCCACCAGTGCTGCCTTATCAGTGCCGCCTTATTAGTGCCCATCAGTGCTGCCTTATAAGTGCCCATCAGTGTAGCCTATCAGTGCCCATCCGTACAGCCTATCAGTGCCCATCTGTGCAGCCTATCAGTGCACATCAATGAAGGAGAAAAATTACCTGTTTGTAAAATGTTATAACAAAGTATAAAAACTGTTTTTTTAATCAAAATTTAAGGTCTTTTTTTTTTGTTTGTTCAGCAAAAAATAAAAACCCCAGTAGTGATTAAATACCACCAAAAGAAAGCTCTATTTGTTTGAAATAAAATGATAAATATTTCATGTGGGTACAGTGTTGCATGACTGCGCAATTGTCATTCAAATTTCAACAGCACTGAAAGCTGAGAATTGGTCTGGGCAGGAAGCGGGTTTAGGTGCCCAGTAGGCAAGTGGTTAAGGTACCTTGACTAAACAGACACTGTCTGCAGTGATATGCCATTGTAATAAAAGTGTCTACCCCAAATGAGATCAGCAATTAGCCAAAAATGAAGGACAGGTATAGCATGTCTGTAAAGCTCTCGCCAATCATCCACTGCAAAGCAATGCAAAGGAAAGATTTATGTCAGGATCACATCAGGACTATACTGTATTTTAAAAGTCAGGGTCCCTATTTATGAATAATCAAAGTAAAGCAGGAACGCCTACAATAAAATACCTATCAGCAATCCAGGGACAGACCTTACTGTTTTTGTGATTTTTTTGCTTTTTTAATGCTTTTCCATTAATTTTACTCTTGCCTAGATAAACCTAAACTTAACGATTTAAAGGGATGTCTAAATACTTTTGGTCATATAGTGTATGTTAGCATTACAAGCGCAGAATGGCTGCCATACTTGATTAGTTAGGAAAATAGCTGGTTAATATTGAGTTGCCCATAATCCTTTTTTTGAATCACGTGATTTCAAAAGCTTTTGAGAAGGCTATGATGATTTAGAGCAAGGCATCTATTCGCTGATAAAAATACATACTTAGAAACTGATTTAACTAACAAAAGCTTTGCTTTTAATAACTTTGCCAGAAAGCACATAGAGGTTCTTAAAGCGGAGTTCCAGCCTCGGGGGAAAAAAATAAATAAAAAAGTCAGCAGTTACAAATACTGGTTCCAAAGCCGGTTTCCTACTGCGCATGCGCGAGTCATGCTGCACTTTCTGAATGATCTTGCCGTCTTCTGGGACACACAAAAGTCCCAGAAGGCAGCGGGGGGATGGAGGAGGAGCTGGACATGACAGAGTTTGCCATGTGGCAATCTTACCAGGAAATGGGAGTGGGTGCCTGTCAAAAATAGGTACCACCCCCCCCCCCCAAAAAAAAAAAAACACCAAATGTGGCAGTGGAGGGTGCAAACACTTCCGCTTTTGGGTGGAGCTCCCCTTTTACCTCCAATGAAGCAACACAGCTTGGCTAAGAATGCACCCCAGACTGCTGATTAGACAATGAAGGAGAAACCCCCTCCCCCCACCGGGAGAACACAATATATCCCTGGGAGGGATTCCCCCATCAGCACTGACTGTGGTTGCAGGAAAGAAAATCTCACCATCTATGGCAGGTTTAAAGGGATACTAAAGTCTCTTTTTTTTGGTTACAAATAACAAACATGTTATACTTACCTGCTCTGTGCAGTTGGTTTTACACAGGGCAGCCCTTGCTATGGAGGCACCTGAGCCGAGCCGCTGCGCTGTGTGTTCATTCAGATATGGAGCAGCAGCTCAGCCATGCCCCCCTCTCTCCTCATTCGCTCACTGACTTTGATTGACAGCAGTGGGAGCCAATGACGCCCGCTGCTATGTCTCAGCCAATCAGGAAGGAGAGTCCAGCTGAGTCTCTCATGCAACATCACTGGATCGAGATGAGGCTCAGGTAAGTATTAGAGGAGCTTTGGGGGGGGGGGGCTGCTGCACACAGAAGGTTTTTTTTTTATCTTAATGCATAGAATGCATTAAGATAAAAAACCTTCTGCCTATTGAACCACTTTAATAAAAGCCCCTCCCAATGATCTTTCCCTGCAGATGCCAAAGAAAGGAAAGACCACACAACAGTGCTGCAGGAATAAAGTACTTAAAATAATTAAAAAAACAAGAAAAAACATAATACAGTGGTATAAAATATACAGGTGCATCTCATGAAAATAGAATTTCATCAAAAATTTAATTTATTTCATTAATTCATTTAAAAAAATGAAACTCATATATTTTATATAGATGTACTACACACAGAGTGATATATTTCAAGCATTTCTTTCTTTTAATTTTGATAATTATGGCTTACAGCTTGTGAAAACCCAAAATTCAGTATCTCAGACCAATAAAAAAAAAAGGATTTTTAACACAGAAATGTTGGCTTACTGAAAAGTATGTCCATGTACAGTATAGTATGCACTCAATAGTTGGTTGGGGCTCCTTTTGTATGAATAACTGCATCAATGTGGCATGGAAGGGAGGCGATCAGCCTGTTGCACTACTGAGGTGTTATTAAAGCCCAGGTTGCTTTGATAGCAGCCTTTATCTCATCTGCATTGTTGGGTCTGGTGTCTCTCATTTTCCTCTTGACAATACCCCACAGATTCTCTACGGGGTCTAGGTCAGGCAGGTTTTCTTGCCAATCAAGCCGAGTGATACCATGATCATTAAACCAGATAATAATCCAGGTAAACGGAGGGCCCCCATGAGAGAGCAGAAGCTAAAAACTACGGCATAGTCTAGAAGGAAGAGGAGCTCGGACGGTTAGGCTGACACTCAGCGGGAGCGCAGGGATACCGACCCGGGGTAGGAGAAAGGAGCGACAGATAAGCCACAGCGCTAGCCATAGCTATTAACCAAAGCCACCAAAGCCATTAAACTATAATAAGCCTCTGAATTGTAAGCAGCAGGAATTGGAGATACCCCACAAAGATTACAGCCCCCGGACTAAAAGCGGTGAGTGCCTAAAAACTTTAAAACAAACCAAAAGTATTGAAGTTTTTTTCTTTTTTTTTCTTCTTACCAATGTTTTTTTTATAACAATTTAAAATCCAAGAGTATAAAGTTAAGGGAAAGTTCGACCAGGCAACTATAAAGGCACTGGGGATATAACTGGAAACTCAGTGGGGGCTGTATGAAAGGGGGAGGACTGAATAAAACTAAATTCCTGAAAAACAAGTCACTAAGCAGGTAAAAGTATAAAGGGAAAGGAGGAGAAGAGAGAAAGAGAAGAAGGAAAAATGAGAGGGAAGAAAGCAAAAGAAGGGGTGGCCACAAAGTCCCTAAAAATCAGCTCAAGTCCAGACACAATAAAAAAAATAAATTTCCCAGGAGGGAAGTATAGATAAACAGATCCCATAAAAACAACAAAGAACAAGTCCAAAAAAAGTGGAAGTAAAGGATAAAAACAGACACAATAGGCTATCAGTAGGTATAAATCCACTGAGCCAGTCCAGAATCGACTAGGACCAGGAAAGTGATCCAGGGACAGGAGACTCAGGGGGCCAAAATGTGAACACACAGCTCCCTACAAAGAAAGAAATGGCAGCCACGTTCGCAGCTGTTCCATGTCTGGAAAAATCCCTAAAAGGGGAAATGGCAACCCTAAATAGGGACCTAGTCATGTGCTGACACGAGTTGAAGAGACGGAAAAGCGGCTAAAAAATCAGTTGAAAATAGTAAATGAACTTAAAGGAGAATTAAAGATGTTAAGAACTGAACAAAGGAATCTGGCATATAGACTGGAAGACCAGGAAAACAGGAACAGAAGGAAGAATCTAAAAATACGTGGTATACCAGAACCAACACATGGAGAGGGCTTAAGAGGAAAAATTAAAAAAATATTGAATACACTTTTAAGAACCAATTAAAATAGAAGGAGTGCATAGGATCAGAAGAACAAAATGTGTTGAAGGAGAGGCCCAAAGAGATGTAATCATAAGATTTCCAAACTACGAAGAAAAAGCTCAAATATGGGTAGACGTGAGAGGAAAGCCACCTATTGAATATGAAGATGCTAAACTCCCGATTTTTGCGGTTTTATCCCAGGAGACATTAAGAAGAAGGGGATTTTTAAAGCCCCTAATAGAGATAATGCAAAATCATGATAAAAAGATACAATTGGGGCTTCCCAGCATGCCTAGTTGGTTGGAAAGAAGGAAGAAAAGCAGAACTGAGATTTCCAGAAGAACTATGGGATTTTTGTAAAACACTGGCAATCCCTATACTGAATTTGCCTGACTGGTCAGGGGTGGCAGCTAGAGGGGGAGAGGGGGAGATGGAGACTAGATATGACAACCTTGAATTTCTTAACCTAAAATGTCAGAAGGCTAAACACCCCAGAAAAAAAGAAACAAGGTCCTAGGAGATCTAAAAAAAGATACTGAGCAAATATAATATTCCTACAAGAAACACATATAGCATTAGATTCAAATGTAAAGCTATACTCAAAATTTGACATGGTATTATGGGTACTCCCCTTTGAGAAGAGCAAAAGGGGTGGCAAGAGGAGTAAGATTTAAATTAAAAGGTAGGAGGGTAGATCCAGATGGCCGTTATATATTTCTGAAGGGTACCCTGGAAGATATGGAGTGTACACTGGCTAATGTATATAGTTCTAATAAAAACCCAAAAGGTTATTTGAAAAAGGTCCTGGGAATACTGATGGAGTTCAAAAAGGTTAAATTAATTTTAGCTGGAGATCCCAACTTTTGCCTAGACTCAAGATTGAACAGTATGCTTAATGCATAGGGGAATGGAGAACATCAACTGGGGAAGGTAAAAAAGAAATTACACCAAGGTCAACTGGTAGATATATAGAGATGAGTTGTTAAGGGAGGAGAGTTAGCTGTCTGTCTAATTACACCTCAGCCACATGTAGTGAGGGCAGAACACGCAAATCTAAACAAAATAGGGGAAGGGGAGGAGATGAGAAAGGAATCATTGCTAGCATATGTTACAGTTATCCCAAAGGAAGATACAACTTTATGTTCAAACTATAGACCAATAGCATCGCTAAATATCGATATAAAAATCTACGCAAACATCTTAGCATCAAGGTGCCAAACAGGTGCATAACAGGTGCCAAAGTGGATCCACGCGGACCAAACAAGGATTATACTAGGAAGGGAAGGAAAGGCTAATGGAATAAGAACATTATTAATATTGCAAAAAAAAGAGAGGTAGGAATTCCCCAACCTTGCTTCTGTCTATAGATGCTGAAAAAGCTTTCAACAGAATAGATTGGGCATTTATGATGGAAACAAAAGAAAACTTGGGAATAGGCCCTAAAATGGCACAATGGATTAAAAATGTATACAATTAATGGTAGCCTCTCCCCCCCATTTGAGATGTTTAATGGAACTAGACAAGGATGCCCGCTGTCTCTCCTCCTACATGCGCTTTCACTGGACCCTATATTCACGTCAATCTGAAAGAATGTAGATATAGGAGGAGTGAAGATGGGAGAAAAGGAACATAAGGTAGCTGCATACGCGGACGATATGCTATTCTATATATTTTATCCTAGAATATCACTCCCAAATTTATTAAAAAAATATGGGGAACTATCGAATCTAAAAATAAACCCGGTAAAATCAGAAATCTTAAATATAAGTCTGAGTAAGAAAGAAGAAGAGGCACTACAAAAGGAGTTTCCATTCACATGGTGGAAAAGAGAATTAAACTATCTTGGAATAAAATTAACAGCATCTCTTGGGAATTTATATAAAGCTAACTACATTCCACTCCTCAATGAAATTAAAACTGATATTAAGAAAATAACATCACGTCCACTTTCATGGTTGGGAAGGATTAATATGGTGAAAATGGCGATTCTCACAAAAATCTTATATAAATTTCAGATGATGCCAATAGCACTCCCACAAGTTCTTTTTAGAACATTAAAGAGTATAATCTCAAGATACATCTGGCAAAATAAGAAGCCAAGAATACAGTTTGCGGTATTAAGCAGAGATAAAACACAAGGAAGGGTAGGGGCATCAGATAAAAAAGATATTACAATGCAGTAATAATAGCACGTAGGATAGAATGGACAAACACAAAAAGTGAAAATAGATAGGGTAAGATGGAGTATACATTGAGTAACCACATAACATATGGTTACCACAAAGATATAGATCACTGTATGAGGGCACACACAATTTGACACAAAATGCATTAAAATGTGGGATTTTATCCATAGACAAGCAAGATGGGAACATAATTCACAATTTATATCACTAGTAGGGACAAATTATTTTCCACTGTCTGAGTCTTGGTTGGGGAATGCACAGTTAAAAGATATCATAGGTAAAGGGAAAATACAGCAGTGATGCACCTTTGAGCACAAACACAAGGACAAAGGACTGCAAGCCAACAGGGGATATCTATAGTCAGGTGTGCAACATCATCACTGAGCAATGCCCAGGCAGCAGGCAAGTGATGATGGAAACAGAGTTTATAAAAGACAGCAGTCTGCACAGGTCCAAGATGGCTGCCAACAGGAAGGCAAGGTAAGACTTTGACACCCTAGTACCACACCTGATAAATGCAGTGAAAGGACTGATACCAAAAAAGTGACTAGACCCAGGAAGCTCACAATAAAAGAATGGTTTGAAAGAATAAACTATATATATAGCATGGAATCTTTCTGTAGTAGAGAAGAGGAGGATGTAGAAGGCCTGAATGGTGTTTGAAAAAAATGGACGGACTTTAAAAAAAATGAAGAAATATACAGAGAAATGGGCAGAGTAGACAGGGGGCAGAGGAAAGGTAGAAGGATTGAAGGTGGGGGATCGGCCCTAGGGTAAAATAGGGGCGGGAGATAAGTAAATGGGGGTAGTGGGGGATTTGAAAAATGCAAAAGAAGGTTTGATATTGTCTTTGTAAAAATTAGTTCTCTTTTTCTAATGCCTTTTTGTAGCATGGAAAATGTAATAAAGTATTAATTAAAAAAAAAAAAAAAAGGTTGGGCTCAGGGTGCAGAGGTGCAGAGCAGTGCACCCTGAGTCCACCCACTTGTGACATTAGCGAATCAACATTCGCTATTAAAAATAAATAAACCAAGTATTGGTACTTTTGGCAGTGTGGGCAGGTGCCAAGTCCTGCTGGTAAATCAAATCAGAATCTCCATAAAGCTGGTCAGCAGAAGGAAGCATGAAGTGTTCTAGAATTTCCTTGTTGAGGGCTGCGCTGACTTTGAACTTGATAAAACACAGTGGGCCAACACCAGCAGATGACATGGCTCCCCAAAGCATCACTGACTGTGGAAACTTCACACTGGACCTCATGTAACTTGGATTCTGTGCCTCTCCAGAGAATGAATTATGGCAATGAACACTTCTCTGTTTAGTATCACTGTATGAAAAATAATATGTTTAAATGCAGCTTAAGTCAAAATGTTTTTTTTGGTTAGGGAATGGAAGGGTTAGAATCTCTTCCAAGATTTTATAGCAGTCTTTTATTGCAGAGATTTCCTCTCACTTCCTGTTCTGGTGACCACACAAGGAGGTAAAGTGCCCGAACAGGAAGACACTGCAATATAAATCTGTCAGAAGTTCTAACTCATCTTTACTTTATCCATAACTAAACTAAAACAAAATCTAAACTTAAGAGGACATTTTTGAGTTAAATGACTCATTTGTCTCCGTAGGTGACCAGGAGAAATAGATATGAACAGATGTATAACATATGTAATCAGGTTTCATTATTAATTCAGCTGGATAGCATCTTCTGATGGATTTAGCTTACTTTAGTCCCATATGAATAAAACCTAATAATACATACTCATAATATGAATAATAATAATAATCCATTCCAGGATTGTCCTTTTCACATCTGATATAAAACGATTCTATAAGAGTGTCAATGATGACATATTATTGTAATGTGAATGTTTACTGAGTTTCCATTACTGGAGGAAAACAGATTTCTAGAGGAAATTTTATTGCATTCTACAAATGTTTCGCATGCACTGGAAACATCAATATCAGATCAGAGATGCATTCAACTAAATATATATGTAAACATGAATGGGTGTGGGGGGACCTGATTACATTTTTTTTATAGCTCTGAATACTATATTTATCAGGAAACTATTTTTTGTAGGTGCAAAGTAAATACCAACATTCTTTGATTCCTGGGGACATTTCCTACATATATTATTTTTGAATCTGGGTCAGTTTACTATGGAAATAACTACCGCTATGTTGTAAATTGGGACAGTACTGTACCCGTTTACTCATATTTCTATAACATAGTCATATATTAAGGGAATGTCTTGGAAAACAAAAGCAGTTAGGCTAGAAGACAGCATTGCATTATAGTTATAAATATAGAATTGCTGCTGTCCCCATAATAGTTAGATAACTGAAAACCAGAAAACTGCCAACATGATTTCTTCCAGAGATACTTAGGATGGACTTCAGACATGATTAAGGCCTGATGGCCGAAACATGTTGGCTTTTTTTAACTGTTGTTCACCTGCAATATTAAAACAATGTTTTAGCTAATTTCCATGACATCAGCCTTTCTCCCCTTTTTGCACAAATTATACATGGAGGTTTGCAGAGACTTCCCAGGCTGAGTGTTGTGTTTTTGAGGTTCTCCAGCCAATATACAGGAGGTAGTAGCTCAGATGCACCTGTTCCAGAGCTGATAATAGATGATTCTGTATGAACAATGTTTCCCTCTCACAACATAGACCAATTTATTAACATTTATTAACTGTAGAAACTTTTACAAAAGGCAGATTTTCAGGCTTTTGCTCTTGCATTATCATACAGCACGCATGTTAAATTTTGATAATACCATTTTGTTTTGACTAAGAAAATAATAAGTAGCGCCTCATCAAACAATATATCTTGTTTCTCAGACAGTAGTGCAATTTAAATGATCATAAACCCTGTAATAAAAAACGTGCATTTAACAAAAAGTCTATTTAATTCCTCTTTTGTGCATACATGTTTCAAGTGTCCAACAGAGTTTTATGAGTCTTCTGATTCCTCCACCACTGTGTCAGTTATATCACACCCTATGCATAAATGGACAAATGCCCACTCACCGGATCAAACTGACCCCTATTTCTAGGTTGCTCAATGAGCGCTTGGCTAGATTGTAACAATCACTTTCCTCCTCCACTTGCTTCAAAGGACCAGTGGTATGAAATGATTCTTTATTCCATCTTGCTTCTCCTCCTCATCAAACAACATCAAACAACATCAAACATTTCCACCAGAAATATATTCTCATATAGTGTAGTATTCATTATTATTTGGATAAAAAACAAGATGAATTGCACTTAAAATGAATGTGCTTTTAATTGGCACCAACACAATCTGCAGGTTCTCTAACTAGGAAATGCCACCGCTCCGCTCTCTCCTGGAAATGAGGTGTAGGTTGAGACTTTAAAGGGGCAGCTGCACATATATTAATTTAAAAAGATAAATTAGAGGTTTTATTGTAAACAGTGTATAGCGCCATCTTGTTGATTGTTTAACATTACATTTATGGCAGAGGTCCACTTTAAAGTATAATATTTTTAGTTCAAATATTTCTTTATTGGGTTTTTTAACACCTCAAAACATATACAAGGTAACAGCAACTCAAAGTTTGTATAAAACAAGAATATCAAGTAGTAAAAGCAATAATAGCATAACCAGTAGACAAAAGTTATAAAAAAAACATACAGGTTAAACTTTGGTTATCACATTATAGAGGTCTCAGGTGGGGGGGGGGGGGGGGGTAGGTCAAGGCAGGGTAAAGAAGGTGTCACACAGCAACAAAGCATATTACATAAAAGATACAGAGTGTACGATTCAAAATCTTTGCCATAGATCAGAAACTAGGTGTTATTTAAGTTACCACCTTGCATTTTGGATAGGAAAGCCACAATGACCACTTAGACAAAAACCGCTCCATCTTTAAGGCCTTTCTTGCAACCATTCTTTCCATTTCACATTGATAATTAAGGTCTGAAAGTGTGTCAGTGATAGTTAACCACTTAAGCCCCGGAAGATTTTACCCCCATTCCGACCAGGGGGTATTTTGCGATTCGGCACTGCGTGACTTTAACGGACAATTGCGCGGTCGTGCGACGCTGTACCTAAACGAACTTGGCGTCCTTTTTTTCCCACAAACAGAGCTTTCTTTTGGTGGTATTTGATCACCTGTGCGATTTTTTGATCACGCGCTATAAACAAAAAAAGAGCGTCAATTTTGCAAAAATAACAATATTTTTCAAATTTTTTTATATGAAATCCCCCCAAAAAAAAATGTAAAAATCAAAATTTTTTAACATTTTCGGCCAATTTGTTTTATGCTACCTATGTTTGGTAAAAAAAATCACAAAAAGCGTATTTTGATTGGTTTGCGCAAAAGTTATCGCGTTTACTAACAAAGGGAAAGATTTTTGTCATTTTTGTTTTTTTTTTTAACGCGTAATGGCGGCGATCTGCGATTTTTTTTGCGGTACTGCGACATTGCGGCGGACAGATCGGACCCTTGACTGACATTTTTGACACTTTTGGGGTTACCAGTGACATTTCTACAGCAATCAGTGCTATATATATGCACTGTTACTGTAAAAATACACTGGTAGTGAAGGGGTTAACTTTATTTGGGAGGGAGGGGCTGTGTGTGTCCCTAGGGGCGTGCTTTCTACTGTGATTGGCTGTGGCTTCAGCTGTAAGGACACTGATCAACGGATCTACATAGTAGATCCATGTGATCAGTGTCTTTGCAGCGAGGAGAATGACAGGCAGCTTGTTTACACAAGCTGCCTGACATTCTCCCTCTCCCCCGCCGAATGCCGAGTGGCCGGCGGACATCGGGTCCGCTGGTCACACGCGCGGGGGGGTTCGGAGACCACGCGGGAGCGGAGCGCGCCTCCGGGGGCGCGCGCTCGCTCCCTAGACCCTCACAAGCAAGCAACGTAGCCCTACGTTAGTTTGCCTGTGAGGGGCTGACCGCCGACGTAGATAGTCGTGCGGCGGTCGGCAAGTGGTTAAGGGAGTAGAGGTTTTCCACCTCCTCGTTATATTATTTTTGGCAGCAAACAGTAGGTATATAATGATGTGTCTGGCTTTGGGGGGGGGGGGGAGTTTTCAATGCCTATATGTAGGAGAGCCAACTGTGGGCATGGGTTGGGGAGTGAGCCAGATATGGAGATTAGCAGAAAAATTTGTGTCCAGTACAAAGTTAAGGTTCTACAGAACCAAAGGATATGAGCAAGAGAGCCCGTGCTACCGCAGTTCCTCCAGTAATCAGAAGAGGACTACCTGGGTACATTTTGGACAGCCGATAGAGCATGAGGTACCATCTGTGAAGGGTTTTTTGGTAGGATTCCCAATGATTTGCACAATGGGAAGTTGGTTTCTTTGAATGCTTTTTGCTACATATCAGCCGTAATGTTGTGATGCGCGTGAGTGGGCATGTATCATTGAGTTGGGAGTAGAGTAAAGATATACCTTTTTTTGGGTAGATTGGGTTGGAAAAGAATTGGTATGTAGGATCGGGGTGAGAGGCATTAGTCGAGTTGTGTAGATGGGTTATTCTTGTGTATGTGTAGGCCTCAGCAGTGGGAAGGTTATATTGAGTTTGAAGGTCAGTAAATGTTTTTAGTGTGTTTTGTGCCTGAATGTCACCTATATAGAAAATGCCTGCTTTTTGCTAAAGTATAATATTTTGAAGCTAATGACAGCTAAAGGGATGGAGTTACTGAGTTACATGGTACTGAGCTAGCTAAGTACCATGTAAGCAAATATTGTTGGTGGAGTGGACTAAGGAGGCTGTTAGAGGGGCCACAACTCTTGCCCTTGGTCATGATATGGAGTTAATGCATTTTTTTAATTTTCTATATGATATGATGGTGAAATATAATGTGTAAGTGCACAGATAAGGGTTACATACTTTAACCCTTTATACAAGTCAATCAGTTTTATCCTTTGGTCTTTAACTAAGTTTATACTGTAGATATAGAATGATCATGAGCACGCATAGGGAAGGGCATGCAGTGGCTAGATCTTGGAGGACTTCCTTGCTAGCTTTGAAATCCATCTCTCCACTTTGGTGGCAGTGAAAGCCTCCAGGGGAGTAGTTTGGGGTTGGCTTGGGGATATTGCAGCACTCAAGAGGAGTGAGGCATGGTGTTGCTGAGGGGACTAGGCGCCTAATAGTGTGGAAGGAATACAGCATTCTGTGAGCCAGGTGTGATCAGTGTGCCTCCAGTACTGCATTTCTCTTGGGTAGAGATCTTATGAGAAAAAAGTTTAGTAGAATGGCCTTAAAACAGTGGTGACGCTGGCTATAAAGTTTGGTTGGGACTGTGTTATCGGAAGAAAAAAGGCCCTGTTACAAGACTTCTGTTGACTGTTCCAGTTGAGACAGAACTAACTATATAATTTATTTGCTTCAGGGAAGTAGCTCTGCCCAGTAACATTGTGGTTTTTCTAAGGGTTTCTGTCAGTCGTGTAAATCTGGCTCTTATACCCACTCCCTCCTGTCATCACATTACATAGAAAGTACTACTTTGCTGTTACATGCACAGTTAGGGTGTTACCTGAGTGCCTCAAACAAGGTAAACCCATGACTACCAAGAATGCATTACCAGGCTAGCATCCTGTATGTGGGTCAGATGGCCCATTTATACATAGCACATAGCACCTTTTGAGTGGCATGAATAGGTAAAACGGTAAATAGCAGAATAAGATATTCAAGAAGAATAAAACATATGAATATCAAAGTTTGGATAAATACAGTAGATGCTTACAAACCCTAAGCAGTATTTGTACTTTTCCTGTTGCTCTTTTGCCTATAGATCAGCTTTGCCAAAAACAGCATTTCAGCATGCCGAAGGAAATGAATGTCTACATTAATGTTCCTCCAGGCAGAAAGTGATGAAATGTACAGTGTAATCCCATATCCAGTAAACAGATTAGTGGATTTCAAAATTTGTAGAAAGATTTTGGCTGGACACAGGAAGCTGATATGTCTGACCTTTATTTTTCCCTGAGCCAAGCCTTCAACTTTATGTTTCTTGGAAGCATCTATTCAGAGTAGAGAGGGCAGGCATACAGGATTTCTCCTTATAGGAATACATGGGACATGTTCTCTTAAACTGTATGTAAATGCAAAACCTTTTTCTTTTTATTTAGGAAAAGCATGGGGAAGGGTTAAATCAGGGTTTCTCAACTATTCTATGGGAGATCCCCAGGAGTTCTGCCACCACCACTGTGGCAGCAGAATTCTATCTTTCCAGTGGTGGCTTCAGCAGGGGGTGATGCTAGGATTTTGAAAGACCTGAGGCATACTTGGGTACCCAGAGGAGAGGAATGAAGTAGGACATGTAGCACCCCAAATGTTAGGTGTGGCCAAATTGTTAGGGGTTTAACTACTTGCCGACCAGCAGCCGCACAAATACATTGGAAGGTCGGCTCTATTACGCGAAATGACGTACCTATACTTAGTTTCATGTAATAGCCAGTCTGGGTGCACGCGCTGATTAGCCAGAAGAGAAGCCAATCAGCGGTTCCCCCGACCACCCACGATCCCTCCGCATAGAGACAGAATGGCTGTCTGCCTATGTAAACAAGGCAGACCGCCGTTCTATCACAAATGAACACAGGGATCCTGTGTTCCTGCTATTCAGGAACACAGATCTCTATGTTCATCTAGTAAGTCCATCCCCCACACAGTTAGAAAGCATCCCCTAGGGACACACTTAATCCTTTGATCACCCTTGGTGTTAACCCCTTCCCTGCCAGTGCCATTAGTATAGTAACAATGCATATTTTTAGCACTGATTACTGTAGTAATGTCACTTCTCCTCTCTAATGTGTCAAAAGTGTCAGTTAGATGTCCGATCTGTCCGCAGCAATGTCACAGCCCCACTATAAATCGCTGATCCCCGCCATTACTAGTAAAAAAAAAAAATGCCATAAATCTATGCCCTAGTTTGTAGACACGATAAATTTTGCGTAAACCAACCAATATACACTTATTGAGATTTTTTTTTCCCCAAAAATATATGGCAGAATACATATTGGCTTAAAATGATGAAAAAAATTATTTTTTAAAAAAATTTTTTCATTGGCTGTGTTTTATAGTAGAAAGTAAAAAATATTGTTTTTCGCTCTTTTTTTGTTTATAGCACAAAAAATAAAAACAGCAAAAGAAAGCTCTATTTGTGGTAAAAAAGGACATCAATTTTATGTGGGTACAGCACCGCACGACCGCGCAATAGTCAATTCGAATAACGCAGTATGTATCCCAAAAAATCCCCTGGTCATTAAGAGGGTAAAACCTTCCAGTCCAGTAGGGGTTAAAGGGGCATGGTCAAATAAAACCTGAGCCCACTCACTGGATACACAGCTCACATTTGCCAGAGTCTGTGTCACTATAAAATATGCTTTAATTACTGTGCCACAAGCAAAGGTCTAACTGGCAATTACAAACCTCAGCACACTTTAACAAATCTTCCATTACATATGTTTTTTTTGCACACAATCTACATTAAAGCGCTATTAAACCCAAGGCAAACACGCATTCTATTGCAGATTACCAATTCTTAGTTGTAATGTATGCATTAGTTTCCTTTTTAAAGCTTTCTTACTTTTATTTTCACCTGGTGATCCAGCTAGTAAATCTGTTGTTTTCAATAGCTTTCCTGTATATGTGGCATTTAGAGGAATGGGACAAACCATTTAATACTGGCAGGGGTACATACAATGGTCAAGTAATATTTATTTTTGAAAAACCCTAATTCCAAAATGAAAAAAAAAAACAACAAAAAAAAAAAAACAACTGTTTGCTGTAACTGCTTATAAAGTGTAAGTTGGAGTTCACCTTCTTAGTGTACAGTGCCTTGCGAAAGTATTCGGCCCCCTTGAACTTTTCGACCTTTTGCCACATTTCAGGCTTCAAACATAAAGATATAAAACTGTAATTTTTTGTGAAGAATCAACAACAAGTGGGACACAACCATGAAGTGGAACGAAATTTATTGGATATTTCAAACTTTTTTAACAAACAAAAAACTGAAAAATTGGGCGTGCAAAATTATTCAGCCCCGTTAAGTTAATACTTTGTAGCGCCACCTTTTGCTGCGATTACAGCTGTAAGTCGCTTGGGGTATGTCTCTATCAGCTTTGCACATCGAGAGACTGAAATTTTTGCCCATTCCTCCTTGCAAAACAGCTCGAGCTCAGCGAGGTTGGATGGAGAGCGTTTGTGAACAGCAGTTTTAAGTTCTTTCCACAGATTCTCGATTGGATTCAGGTCTGGACTTTGACTTGGCCATTCTAACACCTGGATATGTTTATTTGAGAACCATTCCATTGTAGATTTTGCTTTATGTTTTGGATCATTGTCTTGTTGGAAGACAAATCTCCGTCCCAATCTCAGGTCTTTTGCAGACTCCATCAGGTTTTCTTCCAGAATGGTCCTGTATTTGGCTCCATCCATCTTCCCATCAATTTTAACCATCTTCCCTGTCCCTGCTGAAGAAAAGCAGGCCCAAACCATGATGCTGCCACCACCGTGTTTGACAGTGGGGATGGTGTGTTCAGGGTGATAAGCTGTGTTGCTTTTACGCCAAACATAATGTTTTGCATTGTTGCCAAAAAGTTTGATTTTGTTTTCATCTGACCAGAGCACCTTCTTCCACATGTTTGGTGTGTCTCCCAGGTGGATTTTGGCAAACTTTAAACAACACTTTTATGGAAATCTTTAAGAAATGGCTTTCTTCTTGCCACTCTTCCATAAAGGCCAGATTTGTGCAGTATACGACTGATTGTTGTCCTATGGACAGAGTCTCCCACCTCAGCTGTAGATCTCTGCAGTTCGTCCAGAATGATCATGGGCCTCTTGGCTTCATCTCTGATCAGTCTTCTCCTTGTATGAGCTGAAAGTTTAGAGGGACGGCCAGGTCTTCGTAGATTTGCAGTGGTCTGATATTCCTTCCATTTCAATATTATCGCTTGCACAGTGCTTCTTGGGATGTTTAAAGCTTGGGAAATCTTTTTGTATCCAAATCCGGCTTTAAACTTCTCCACAACAGTATCTCGGACCTGCCTGATGTGTTCCTTGTTCTTCATGATGCTCTCTGCGCTTTAAACGGACCTCTGAGACTATCACAGTGCAGGTGCATTTACACGGAGAATTGATTACACACAGGAGGATTCTATTTATTATTAAATAATCATTAGTCATTTAGGTCAGCATTGGATCATTCATCCTCACTGAACTTCTGGAGAGAGTTTGCTGCACTGAAAGTAAAGGGGCTGAATAATTTTGCATGCCCAATTTTTCCGTTTTTTATTTGTTAAAAAAGTTTGAAATATCCAATAAATTTTGTTCCACTTCATGATTGTGTCCCACTTGTTGTTGATTCTTCACAAAAAATTACAGTGTTATATCTTTATGCTTGAAGCCTGAAATGTGGCAAAAGGTCGAAAAAGTTCAAGGGGGCCGAATACTTCGCACTGTATCTAAATTTGCTAGTCAATCTAACACTCCCGTCCACCCAAACTGAAAATGCTGCTGTCCAAAGAGGCCCCTATGCTCCTTCATCCAGAGTGGGGGCACTCTAATACAGGAGGTGTGTTACTGGGCAGCCCACCAGGTGAAAACAGAGGTGAAAAAAGCCTAAAAAAGAAAACTAATGTAGTCACCACATCTAATGATTTGCAAGGTGCAATATATCACATTTTTGGTTTGATCAGACAGTAGACTGTGATCTAGGCAGGTGTCATAGCATAGGTGCTTGGTCAGATCACAAGGAATGATCAGGTAGGTAGCAGTAGGCAGCAGAAGGTTTAGCTTAGGCAACAAGCAAGCACCCAAGCCTGCCACGGTTTCCTGGCCAGGCCACAAGCCGGGATCAGGGAAGGCAGCAAAACATTTTTAGTTAGGCAACAAGTAAGGGTTAGTCTGCAGCACAGGCTCCTGTTCGGGTAACAATACAGATGGTGGAAAGCAGTAGACATTTTTGGTTTGATAAAAAGTAAGGTTCGGCACATAGCCTAGGTTTTTGAGCAAGTCAAAAGCAAGTATCGATCAGGGTATGTGGCACAGGCTCACTTTCATTGTATAGTCAGATTTAATAGAGCAGCTATGGGTGACATTATATGCAGAATGTGGTCAAGATAATAGGGAAGTCATACACACAAAACCAAGTCACATAGCAGAAGAACATAAATGGATCTCCCAATAGAAGACCTTTAGCATCTAAACAGAGGATGGCATAAATGTTCAACCTGTGTGGGCTCTACACAGCTTTGTTAGCATGGGTCTCTTCTTCATGACTGTATTTTAATAACAAGACTGACCACAATTTATCCTTTTGAGCATCTCATTTCTGAGCGGGGAGTGATCATTACTCATGAAATCAAGACATTTGGGTACTTTTAGGAATTTAGAGTGTAATCAGTGTGTCCAGCTATGCACTTTGTGAGATGGCGGAGACACATCAGGACAGTTTGAGAAATAGGATAAGGTAAAATGGCCTAAGGATATTTTCAGCTAGAGCTTGAAGTGTGTATACATAAACAGAGACACAATGTAAGCTGTATTTTTCTTACTAGATACATGCACTGAAGTGCCCATTAAGAGGATAAAACTTCATATTTAGGCTGCATATGTCAGAGGAGTACCTGTAAAAGGGATCTAAATAAACAAAATGAAAAAAAAAAAAAATCTGAATTAGTCATCGCCTCCCCTAATTCCCATATATTTAATTTAGACCTAGTAGAAAGTAATTGTGCGCAACAGCTCACACTAACCCTTCAGACCTTAATAGCTAAAAATGACTTGACAAAAATGAAAGGTCATTTCTAATTGGTTGCCTATTGATTTATGCAGTTAGTATTTCGTTATTGTGTTTTTAACGACTTTCTTTATAAATCAGCCTGAACTTGTATATGATATTTTCATGATAATAGAAGAGTCATGAGCAGCCATCAGCTTCTCTGTGTTCATTACCCAACCCACAATGTCTAGGTGGTAAGATGAATAGATAGAGCCGATATCAGGACAATAGTCTAGTCACTTTACAATAGAAGGGTGTGTAGCCAAGAAGGTGGGAGAGGAGACAAACTGTTATGTAATATTCCTCTTCTGTTGACATAGCATTAGAAGTGCTGGTTTTGTGTTAGCAAGGTACTTCTCCCATATTATTAGGTGAAAACATTGCAATTAAAAAGCCTCTATTACAAAGCTGGGTACATACAGTTTTTTTTCCTTCAACCAGCGGGTTGAACAAAAAAGAAAACAGACGGAACCCTGCGTCAACTGAAGCGATGTGTGATTCAGGCATCTATCCCATGGAGACATTGCATTCTGACAGGGAAATGTCTTTGAAGGGAATGTCCTGCTGCTTCAGCAGAGACCTCTACTAGGTTTTGTCCCAGGAAGCCATAGCTGCTCGCAAAGGGGCACAGATCCCTTCCATTCCTGTTTGTGCCTTAGAGATACAGGCACCCCATGGAGTTCAGCAAGAATGGGGTTCCAGGGCAGCAGTATTGGTGTGGTTCCCAGGTTGACATGTTGCATCAAAACTCTTCTTCGTTGGACCTTGGATAGGGTTTGGCCCACCAGCCACTCTCCCAACATTACCAGATCCTTGCGAAGTTCTACCATAACAGTGGCCCCCTGTAATTTTTTTTTGGGCCCTACTGAGAGTGACCAGACCACTTTTTGTAAGGGTGCCATGAGCAGCTTTTGTTTAGGGGATGTACGGGCTACCCCTACTTGTTGTTGTTGCTTCTTTGTGGTTCTGCACTGGGCCTCGTAGGCCTGGAGTACTTAAGCCATGTGGCTCGCAGACCACAACCACATGCTCAATGGCCCAAGTGTTCATATTTGACCAACAGGCAGGGTAAGTACTGGGCCTTCAAGTCATTCATGCCCAGGACAACAGCCACTGCTGGGCTGACTGGGCCGTGGGTCAACACTACCCCTACCCGCTCCACCACCTGGTCTTCGATTTGGATCCTCACCCAAGTGGTGCCTTCGACCGGAATGGGTAGATTATTGGCCGCTCTGAGGGATAGCCAGCAGGGGTATAACTGTTCTCATGCTTCAAATCTCAGTACATACTTTCTGTGTCATACTCTACAACCGTGACCTCTGACCAAGGGTCAATCAGGAATGGGACTTCTTGCCCATTAACTAAGGTGGCTTCCATAGGGCTTGGTGCGACCATGGCCTCTGACTTGCTGGGACCTTGGGTTGTTGGTCCCGGGGGTCATTCCTAAGCTCCAGGAGTCAGTAGTTTAAAAATGGCCTGAAAAGGCTTCTGATTCCAGACTATCCACAGTTCTTGCATGTGAGTCCATAGCAGCCTCGCCATCAGCATTTTCTGTCCTCTTCGTAGTCCCTAGGCAGTGGTTTCTCACCCCTATGAGGTTGGGGTAAGTCCTTTTTAGAGGTGACCACATCCTGAGCTTGTTTCGTCAGCGCAGGTTGCATGGCTGACAGGGGTGAAGGTGCCAGGGCCTCCTCTTTATAGTATGCAGGTTCAAACTTCTTGGTTACAGCTACCATCACATCCGTTTTCCTGTTTCTGTGCATTCACATCCACCACCGTATTGTGGATTGAGGTGGTGGGTTGTGCTTTAACTTTCTCTTGCAAGTCCCTTTGGACAGGACCAGCCTTCAGGCGCGCTATGAACAGGTCACTTAATATGTGGTCCGCGTCAGTGATGTCAGTGCAGCGGCGCACATACCTCTTCTTCAAGCACCTCAACATGTTCTGCATAGCTACCGTATAATTGGCTAGATTCTCGTCCTCCTGTTGTTTTCATTGGAAGAACCTTCGTCTCAGCTCCGGAAGTGGTAGCTTCTCCCAAACAGGCTCGCCGGTTGTGATACGATTTATGCCAAGTTAGCTTGCTCTTGTTTTGGCAGAGCCATCACTGCATGGCGGGCGTAATCCTCTAGGGTGTAAATAGCCATCAACCTGATACAGGTACACGGCACTTTCTTGTCTCTCCTCCCACTCTGCCAAGGGAATGTTAAAGCCATTGAACTTCGGTATTAAAGTGTTTGTTACCCCAAAAAAAAAAAAAAGAAAAAGAAGATCCTGTTCCTTTATATTATGTTATACAGCACAGTGCTTGTGCTGTGTAATTTGGCCCACCGTATCACCTAAAAAACCTGGCTGATCCTGCCAGTTTTTGTCCTCCCCTCTTTAAACTGACCATGGTTTATCAGTTTACGTGCCTCCATCATCCGCAGGTCTCCTGTCTCTCCTCTGTCCTCTCTCCCCCCTCTCCTCCCTGCTGCTGGAATAACTTTGAAAATCTTATATAATCCTCTGTGTCTCCTTATGCTAGGTACTCCTATCTCTGTGATTTATAAAAAAAAATGCCGTTTATACCTGTTTTTAGAGCGCCCCTCTGAGCTGACGTGACAGGCCGGCTCGTTCCTCTTCCCGTCCCAACTGACATCAGCGGATGAAGCTCGGCCCCTCCCACTGCAGCTGTCAGATGGGGATAGAAGAGAGGCAGCAGGTCATATGAGCTCCGATCGGTGCTCTGAAAACAGGTATAAAAGGCATTAAAAAAAAAAAAAAATCACAGAGATAGGAGAACCTAGCATAACGAGACACAGAGGATTTAATAAAGTTAGCAGAGTGGTTAACAACCACTTTAAAGCTAAGGTTGAACCTAGCGGAGCCATGCTGAAGACCTATCCTCCTTCAGGACCTGCTGCAAGGGACATATCCATCCGACTACGCCAAATGTGGGTGGGGTGCAGCACATTGTGGCGGAGACTGCACCTGCCTACATACGATTGGATTCTCTGGCCATGGATGGATTGGGCATGTTGCCCTGACGTACCAGCAGCTGCTCCCCCCCTCAGTTGAGTCTTCTTGGCACTGTGACTGAGCTGATTATGACAGGTTAGTGCGGAGCTCACATGTCACACCACCATCTTGGAGAGCTCCGCGCATACGCCCCAAATGATTATTTATTTTACATTTTGCTTTGATACACAATTTAAACTGCTACACTACTTTGTATGTGCGCTTTTCCAGGTATGTTTGGATAGAATTGGCCTTAATCATCCTCCACTTCATACTCTATTTCTTAAGGGGTACAGCAGAGAGACTTCCTAGGAATATTTTTGCTGCCATGGCTGCTCACTCCTGTTACATCAAGAAGCGTCTCACACCTCCTGTTGCCCTCGCAATGATGTAAACAAATTGAGGAGAGAAAGATCCATTATTTTTACAATCTGGGAATTCAGAGTTGCTACCTTTAGAGATATAGAGACATGTACAAATAAAGTGAATGAATCTACTTGCTGACACAGTTAATGAATACCAAATTATTAGTTTGGGTTGGTGTGATTTTTTGGTGTTTTTCTGTTTACAAATCATAGTTTTTCTTGTTGGCTAATTCCAGTTTACTTGCACTTCTCTACACCACAGCTTGGTGAGAAATCTTGTTCACTAGGCTACTGACAGAAAGGTAATGAGGAGCTATGCATTTTCTGAAACAAGGTCAAAGTTCAGGCCAATGGCAAGAGCAGGCGGATTAGATGTAATGTCAGTAAACAAGCCTGGGGTCAAGGTTACTTGAGCTTAGGGGCAATCCAATCAAGCTAGGGCAATGCCAAACCAGGGACATGACAATTGTAGCTAATGTTCTCCAACCTGTTGTTCAGGACTATAACAGATGCCGTAGAGGTTATGTAGATCATGTGATTAGTTATTTACCTTATGGTAAACCCAAAATCTTCCCTTTATTTATTTATTTATTTATTTTTTAGCAGAGAATGGAAATATTTTTGCTATCTGTTTCCTAGTTGGGGAGCTTCACCCGATTTATTTGGAAAAACAGACATAAATGTAAAATTTTACTGCCATTGTTGAACAAAATGGTCATCATCACAAATATCATTATACCTTAGTAAACTGAGCCTTGTATGTAATAAAAAAAAGACCCAAGATGCAGTGCTTATCCATTGCATGGAGGTGTATATACAGTATAACTTACATGGATGCCCGGTAAACCAAAGCTTCCTAAGGATTGACCTCTGAAGGATCCTATGACAGACAAAGCCACCATTCAGAAAGATGTTCTCAATTAATGCAAAGCATAATCTGATTTGAAAAGGTGGAGATTGAAACATCCCCCCCTATTGTTACTCTGCAGATAGGCAGCAGTTTAGCACAGAACTCAGAAGACTGCAGTCATCTTTGTATCTCAGGATACTATAATGATGTACAGCTTCCACAGATGCCGATAAAGTACCCAAGCCTTTTTTTCTCAGAGAATAGGTGCAGAAACTCAACTATGCCCACACTTCAAACCCCCCGCAGGGGGAGAGCACGCCCCATCAAATGGCTTAAAAAGGGTTTGGTAAATACCATGAATGCATTATGCACATAGATCAGATGTTCACTACATACAGAGTGCAAGGTTTAGGAGTGCACTACATGCAGAATGCAGGATTTAGGAGTGCACTATTAACAGGCTGCAGCGTTCAGGAGTGCACTACGTACAGGATGCAGGGTTCCGGAGTGCACTATGTACAGGGTGCAATGCTCAGGGGTGCACTACATAAAGAGTGCAGGGTTCAGGAGTGCCCCATGTACAGAGTGCAAAGCTCAGGTGTGCACTACATACAGGGTGCAGGGTTAAGGAGTGCAATATGTACAGGGTGCAAGAAGTATGTTATGTACACTTCACAGGGTTTGGGCTTGCAGTTTGTACAGGGTGTAGAGCTTAGGAATGCGCTAGGTACCTGGACCAGAGCAGCTTCAAAATAGGTAAGTATAACTGGGTTGATATAATAGTCTTAGACTGAAGGTGGGAGTAGATTTAGCCTCAATTAGAATTTGACTGGAATCCCACTTTAAAGCGTAACTCCACTTTTGTTGAGAAAAAAACGTTCCCCTCTGGGTGATTTCTGTACATTACAAGGATTTTAACAAACCTTGTTGCAGATTCCTACCTTTTGTTGTTCTGAAGAAATCATTGTTTGTTCCTCTGTGCTGAGTGGGACAAAAGGGAGTGGTTTCATAATTATCTATCAGTTGTAGCAGCTGCAGGGCTCTAATGAGGAAATATGCTGGGCCTGCTTCCCTTTAGACGTGTTCCTATTGGGAGTATCTCACCAAAAACAACATTTGTGTTGCTGGGGATGCCAGAAATCTGACTTGTATCTTAGACAGATTTCTGGGAAAATTGGTGAGCCAATCACACAAGCAGGAAATGTTTCTGGGGTGTGGTTTGAACACATTCGGTGTACAGAACAGCTCCAGGTAGCCATATTACATTGCATTCTCAGAAAATTGCAACAGTTGCAGATTGAAAAGGAAATAACATTCATTTACAATATTATTTGTGTCCAAATTGTATACGCTACATTGTTTTTTTTCTTTATTTGCCATTTTGTTTTTCCCCCACGAAAGCTACCCTTTAAGCTCCATATGCTTGACAAAAAGTAAATCTGCAGTGCCCTCATACCTGTGGCATATAATAATACAGCCAATGTTACTCTGACTGGTTAATGTGCCAATTAAATTGGCTACCAACGAACCATAACAATCCTAAAATTGGGCATGCACCATTTTTTCCTAGGAGGTGCACAACAACACATTATAGTGCACTACTCTGTGTTGTGGAACAATGCAACAAAGGTGTATTTCTTTAGTGTGTTGGAGTGCCACTAAAAATGAATCACACAGCAGCATAACAACTCATGCATCGTGTGTTGCTGTGTGTTGACATAACATGTGTGAATGCAGCCCTAGTGTTTCGAGATAAACTTTGTAACAAATATATTTAAAATAAACTATGCAAATGTGGAAAGCAGAGCCATCTAGTGGTAAATGTTATAGTTTTTTTATACAAAATACACCACTATAGAGTAACCTTTCTCAACCATTTAATTACAGTGGAAACTATAAGATAATTTTGGGTCTCAGAGAACCCTGGTAAAAATAATCAAATCAAAGTTGATTTGTGTTTTTAGTAATATGAGGATGTAATAATAATATAATAACAAATGTGGCAAACCTAGCATATGTGACATTTAAAGCAGGTCATTTTTTAACAACCCCATGTCCTTTGGAGAAGTGTCCTCTTACGTTGGTGGTTAGTGGAGAAGTGGCCCCTTATATTAGTGATCTGTTAAGAAGTGTCCCCTTACATTTGTGGTCAGTGGAGAAGTGTCTCCTTACATTGGTGGCCAGTGGAGAAGTGTCTCCTTACATTGGTGGCCAGTGGAGAAGTGTCTCCTTACATTGGTGGCCAGTGGAGAAGTGTCTCCTTACATTGGTGGCCAGTGGAGAAGTGTCCCCTTACATTTGTGGTCAGTGGAGAAGTGTCTCCTTACATTGGTGGCCAGTGGAGAAGTGTCTCCTTACATTGATGATCAGGGGAGAAGTGTCTCTTACATTGATGGTCAGTGTAGAAATGTCCCTTTTACACTGGTGGTCAAGGGAGTAGTGTCCCGTCACATTGGTGGTCAGTGGACAAGTGTCTCCTTGCATTGGTGGTAGGTAAAAAGTGTCCCCTTACTTTGGGGTAATGGAGAAGTGTCGGCTTGCATTGGTGGTCAGCGGAGAAATGTTCCCTTACATTGGTGGTCAATGGACAAGTGTCCCTTTAGATTAGTGGTTATCAAAGAAGTGTCACCTTACATTGCTGGTCAGTTGAGAAGTATCCTCTTGCATTGGTGGTCACTGGAGAACTGTCCCCTTACATTGGTGGTCAGTAAAGAAGTATCCCTTTTAGATTAGTGGTCAGAAAATAAGTGTCACCTTACATGGGTGGTCAGTGTAGAAGTGTCCTCTTACATCGGTAGCCTAAGACTTCATTTTTAATAACTAGTCACCAAAGCAAGACAAGCTGCCCAAATCCTATACTATTTACTTGATCAATATTGTGTAATTCTCTGCATTTTAATACATCAATTTGCCAGTTATTTACAGTGAATATGACAGCTTAGCATTTTCATTCAAGTTATTTTTAGAGAATTGAGAAATCTTGAGAATATCAGATAGGGACACATTCCTATATACTTCAGCTAGGAAGCCAGACACAGACTTTGGTTGCCATGGAGTTTTCAGCCATTAGTGATTCTTAGTGCCAGTCACTGCAATGTGGGCCACAGTTATACACAGTGATTACTACAAAGGCATGGAATGTAAGATATGTTATCTTCTAACAAATCAATGGTGCTATCCAAATGCATCTGCACAGTTGTTGACTGTCCCAGTGTACTAAGGACATTCTAAGATTGTGCTGATTCCTCCATGGAAATATTCCAGATTCTAATTGCTAATGAACCACATAATACAATATCAGTTTTACAGATTTTAAAATATGTTCAAAAACGACTTAAATAATTTTAATATTACTCGATATATATATATATATATATATATATATTAGAAGTGTGATCATGGCGGTGGGTGGCACATTGGTGCTCAGTGTCCGCCGCAGCACCATCTACTCATATATCCACCTACATTTCTTTTCTAGCATTGCTGAGCAGGTGACTTCATCTCTCCATTTCCTGCTAGGTGACAGTCATAAGAACCTCTCTTCTTTGGGTGACACTCAGTACTTCATCTTTCCACTCACATGCAAGCACCCAGAGAAGTATCCATCCCATCTTCCTAATCTGACTAGAGCTCACCTGTCACTGGTGGAAGACCACTGTCCTATTGGAGACGAGCAATGGCAATTTACTTGTATCAATATTAGATTCTTCTAAACCCCAAGAACAGTTTCAGCTCATCAACTCATGTCTTTCCTCATCGGATCTCCATTTTCCATTCATGTACAGGTCCTTCAATGGCAACAGTTTGACTAAAGATTCACACATATGACCCCTGGAAACTCAACTTAAATTTTGCTTAGCTTTTTCTTTTTCATGAAGTTACTATGGCAAGCGGGAAAGCATTGCAGGCGGAAGTATATACTCTCTCTCAACTTCGTTAAATCATCTCACTTCGCACTAGATGCCAGATCTCATAACCAAGGGGAGAAACTAACACTCTTATAATCCTCCCTAGACTCCAATGAAGCCTGGGCGGGCTTTGTGCTTGGAAACAAGGCTCACTATGCTACTGAAAATAGTCCTTGCCATGGGAGAAAAAGTAACTGTTTATAGTGTGCCATGATGAAACATGGGAATAATCAATGTGTGCTAAAAAAAATATAATTCAAGGGTTTATTTGTGGTGCAATACTTGGGGATAATAGTGGTAAGCTTTGATAGAGACAAGCCTACAGATGACTAAGTTCTTGTGTATATGGCCCTTGACAATACTATTGCTATATAGAAGAATACATGGGCCACAAATGGGCAGTCATTTACAATACATAGGCAGAAACCATTTAAATGTTACAACACGAGGGCAACAAATGGGCAAATGTGACAACGTGTAAAACGAAATGTTGTATTATTATATAGAAAAGAAATGGGCATATTATGACAATATGTGGACAAAACACAGACAATCTGAACAACATGTGTACAACAAATATGAGAGTGATAAGTTAGTGGTAGCCTTTGTGTGCAATAGACACATCCATAGGTACACAAACAACACATACAGATATAAAATGGAACACAGAAATGATATTCTACGTTTAAAAACAAAAATCTATCTACGTATATATAGTAGACATTTTGTACAGTTTTTTTTATAGCATAGGGATTATTATATGGATGGTCCTCTTAAGGTTTTAATTGTGGAATATAACTGCACAGATACGAGGTGTGTCCAAAAAGTTTGGTGGATGGTATTGGAAAACAAACAAAACAGAAGAAACAAATTACCTTTTTTACACATTCTTGGATTGCCACCACATCCATAAAATGTGCACCTTTAATGACGCTCTTCAGGCAG
Source organism: Pelophylax lessonae (assembly GCF_965119305.1). Lineage (NCBI taxonomy): Eukaryota > Metazoa > Chordata > Amphibia > Anura > Ranidae > Pelophylax > Pelophylax lessonae. The sequence continues at coordinate 164,510,363 of NC_138770.1, read as the reverse complement.
GGAAACCGAAAGAAGTCCACAGGCGCCAGATCAGAGGAGTACGGTGGATGACCGAAAACAGGTACACCGCGCTAAGCCAAGAATTGGTGCACACGGGTCACAGAGTGCGCAGGCGTGTTAGTGTGCACCAACATCCACTGTCCAGTCCAGTGCAACTCTAGCTGAACACGGCAGATGCATCGTAGCAACCGTTTCAAAGCCTTTGATGGTTTGACCCACAGGAACAAATTCCTTATGGATGATGCCTTTGTTGTCGAAGAAGGCAATCAACATTGTCTTGTTCAGTCGCCAATCTCGTGCCAGCATTTGTTGCACTCACTCGATCATGTCTGGATGTTTTGCTTGTTGATGGCCAACCTGAACATGGCTCATCCTCAGTCATTTCCTTCCCATCGCAAAAGCGTCGTAAACACATTTTCTGCTCACGGCTTCCGTCCCGTACACTTGCACCAACATTTCTCTGTCGCCGATCTGAACACTGACCAATCAGAGACGTGGGGCCTACGACGGTGACATCATCATGTGAATACAGTATCTCACAAAAGTGAGTACACCCCTCACATTTTTGTAAATGTTATATTATACCTTTTCAAGTAGTGAGTGTACAACTTGTATAACAGTGTAAATTTGCTGTCCCCTCAAAATAACTCAACACAAAACCATTATTGTCTAAACTGCTAGCAACAAAAGTGAGTAAACCTCTAAGTAAAAATGTCCAAATTGGGCCCAATTAGCCTATTTCCCTCCCAGGTGTCATATGACTCAGTGACCCAGGTGTCATATGACTCGGAGTTATGACATTAGTAACAGGAGTCGTCCCGGAAGATTGGAAATTGGCAAATGTCGTGCCCATTCACAAAAAAGGTAGTAGGGAGGAATCGAGCAACTATAGACCAGTGAGTCTGACATCAATAGTAGGCAAATTAATGGAAACCCTATTAAAGGATAGAATTGTGGAACATCTTAAATCCCATGGATTGCAAGATGAAAAACAACATGGGTTTACTTCAGGGAGATCATGTCAAACAAATCTTATAGATTTTTTTTGACTGGGTGACTAAAATAATAGACGGTGGAGGTGCAGTAGACATTGCATATCTAGATTTTAGTAAGGCTTTTGACACTGTCCCACATAGAAGACTTATCAATAAACTACAGTCATTGAACATGGACTCCCATATTGTTGAGTGGATTAGGCAGTGGCTGAGTGACAGACAACAGAGGGTTGTAGTCAATGGAGAACATTCAGAACAAGGTCATGTTACCAGTGGGGTACCTCAGGGATCTGTACTGGGACCAATTTTGTTTAATATCTTCATAAGTGATATTGCAAAAGGCCTCGATGGTAAGGTTTGTCTTTTTGCTGATGACACAAAGATATGTAACAGGGTTGATGTTCCTGGAGGGAAATGCCAAATGGAAAAGGATTTAGGAAAACTAGAAGAATGGTCAGAACTCTGGCAACTGAAATTTAATGTGGATAAGTGCAAGATAATGCACCTGGGGCGTAAAAACCCAAGGGCAGAATATAGAATATTTGACACAGTCCTGACCTCAGTATCTGAGGAAAGGGATTTAGGAGTAATTATTTCAGAAGACTTAAAGGTGGGAGGACAATGTAATAGAGCAGCACGAAATGCCAGCAGAATGCTTGGATGTATAGGGAGAGGTATAAGCAGTAGAAAGAGGGAAGTGCTTATGCCGCTGTACAGAACACTGGTGAGACCTCACTTGGAGTATTGTGCGCAGTACTGGAGGCCATATCTCCAGAAGGATATAGATACTCTAGAGAGAGTTCAGAGAAGAGCTACTAAACTAGTACATGGATTACAGGAAAAAACTTACCAGGAAAGGTTAAATGACCTTAACATGTATAGCTTGGAAGAAAGAAGAGACAGAGGGGATATGATAGAAACCTTTAAATACATAAAGGGAATCAACTCGGTAAAGGAGGAGAGCATATTTAAAAGAAGAAATACTACCACAAGAGGACACCGTTTTAAACTAGAGGGGCAAAGGTTTAAAAGTAATATGAGGAAGTATTACTTTACTGAGAGAGTAGTGGATGCATGGAATAACCTTCCTGCAGAAGTGGTAGCTGCAAATACAGTGAAGGAGTTTAAGCATGCATGGGATAGGCATAAGGCTATCCTTCATATAAGATAGGGCCAAGGACTATTCATAGGATTCAGATATATTGGACAGACTAGATGGGCCAAATGGTTCTTATCTGCCGACACATTCTATGTTTCTATGTTACAAGGTCTCAGGTGTGAATTGGGAGCAGTTGTGTTAAATTTGGTGTTATCGCTCTCACTCTCTCATACTGATCACTGGAAGTTCATCATGGCACCTCGTGGCAAAGAACTCCCTGAGGACCTGAAAAAAAGAATTGTTGTTCTACATAAAGATGGCCTATGCTATAAGACCATAGACCATAGAGCGGTTTAATAGGACAGGTTCAACTCAGACCAGGCCTCGCCATGGTCGACCAAAGACATTGAGTGCACATGCTCAGCGTCATATCTATAGGCTGTCTTTGGGATATATACGTATGAGTGCTGCCAGCATTGCTGAAGAGGTTGAAGGGGTGGGGGGTCAGCCTGTCATTGCTCAGACTATACGCTGCACACTGCATAAAATTGGTCTGCATGGCTGTCATCCCAGAAGGAAGCCTCTTTCTTGATGCACAAGAAAGCCCACAAACAGTTTGCTGAAGACAAGCAGACTAAGGACATGGATTACTGGAACCATGTCCTGTGGTTGAGACCAAGATAAACTTATTTCATTCAGATGGTGTCAAGCGTGTGTGGCGGCAATCAGGTGAGGAGTAGGGATGATCGAACGGTTTGGGTCGACCATCAGTTCGACCCGAACATTGGCTGTTCAAGGTTCGGCCGAATTCCAAACTTTTTGCTGAAAAAGTTCGGAATTCGGCAACCAGAACCGACCAAAATGCAATGGGACAGGAAATGGGCTTAAAAGCCCGTGATTGGACCAGAACCATCAGTAAAAGCCAATTGAGGGGGCAGGAGAATGCTAGGAATGTGATTGGAGTGACTAGGAGGTCCAGAGGCCAATCATTAGTGAATACGCCCTCCAGTATATAAGATAGCCCCGCCAAATTACTAGCATTGTAATACAGTAATGTGGAAGAGAGTGGAAGCAGTTCTGTTACTTCTGCTTCAAAGTGTCATTTAGCAATTATTAGTGTGAGGAAAGGGATATCTAGTGTAGTTAGGGTACTATTTTCCACTATAGTTAGATTTAATAATCTAGTTTCTGTAGGGAAAGTGTTAAGTGTAAGGGGACCGTAGTGTAGTGTAGGGTTAACTGACTCTGACTGCTATGGCAGGGTGACAAAACCCTTCCATGTCAGGGTGACCGCTATAGAGAAAAGATCGTTTCTCTTAGGTCACTTATAGAACAGCGATATGGCTTCTCACCTGTCACCCTGCTTTTTGCTGCAGGCGTTTATAGGGTTTTTTTGAGGACATGTTTGGAGTCAGGCATGACATATGAACTTCTGTGTAGGGGTATATATACACACACACACACACACATGTATGTATATATACCCATACACATATATAGGTGTGAAAGTAGCAGAACACTATGCTTGCGCTAATGAAATAATTAACAGGCATATGTCTCCGCTCCTATCACACCTATATGTGTGTATGTGTATAAATACATATAAGTATGTGTGTATATATACCCCTATACAGAAATTCAGATGTTTTGCCTGCCTCCAAAGACCCCAAAAAAATGCCCAAAAAAACGCCTGCTGCAAAAACACACCTGGGCGTTTTTGTAGCTGGCGTTTTTTTTTTGGGCATTTTTTGGGCGTCATTGGAGTCAGGCATGACATCTGAACTTCTGAGTAGGGATATACAGTGGGTACGGAAAGTATTCAGACCCCCTTAAATTTTTCACTCTTTGTTATATTGCAGCCATTTGCTAAAATCATTTAGGTTCATTCTTCTTCCTCATGAATGTACACATAGCACCCCATACTGCAAGAAAAACACAGAATTGTTGACATTGTTGCAGATTTATTAAAAAAGAAAAACTGAAATATCACATGGTCCTAAGTATTCAGACCCTTTGCTGTGACATTCATATATTTAACTCAGGTGCTTTCCATTTCTTCTGATCATCCTTGAGATGGTTCTACACCTTCATTTGAGTCCAGCTGTGTTTGATTATACTGATTGGACTTGATTAGGAAAGCCACACACCTGTCTATATAAGACCTTCCAGATCACAATGCATGTCAGAGCAAATGAGAATCATGAGGTCAAAGGAACTGCCTGAAGAGCTCAGAGACAGAATTGTGGCAAGGCACAGATCTGCCCAAGGTTAAAAAAAGATTTCTGCTGCACTTAAGGTTCCTAAGAGCCCAGTGGCCTCCATAATCCTCAAATGGAAGACGTTTGGGACGACCAGAACCCTTCCTAGAGCTGGCCGTCCGGCCAAACTGAGCTATCGGGGGAGAAGAGCCTTGGTGAGAGAGGTAAAGAAGAACCCAAAGATCACTGTGGCTGAGCTCCAGAGATGCAGTCAGGAGATGGGAGAAAGTTGTAGAAAGTCAACCATCACTGCAGCCCTCCACCAGTCGGGGCTTTATGGCAGAGTGGCCCAACGGAAGCCTCTCCTCAGTGTAAGACACATGAAAGCCCGCATGGAGTTTGCTAAAAAACACCTGAAGGACTCCAAGATGGTGAGAAATAAGATTCTCTGGTCTGATGAGACCAAAATAGAACTTTTTTGCCTTAATTCTAAGCGGTATGTGTGGAGAAAACCAGGCACTGCTCATCACCTGTCCAATACAGTCCCAACAGTGAAGCATGGTGGTGGCAGCATCATGCTGTGGGGGTGTTTTTCAGCTGCAGGGACAGGACGACTGGTTGCAATCGAGGGAAAGATGAATGCGGCCAAGTACAGGGATATCCTGGACAAAAACCTTCTCCAGAGTGCTCTGGACCTCAGACTGGGCCGAAGGTTTACCTTCCAACAAGACAATGACCCTAAGCACACAGCTAAAATAACGAAGGAGTGGCTTCACAACAACTCCGTGACTGTTCTTGAATGGCCCAGCCAGAGCCCTGACTTAAACCCAATTGAGCATCTCTGGAGAGACCTAAAAATGGCTGTCCACCAACGTTTACCATCCAACCTGACAGAACTGGAGAGGATCTGCAAGGAGGAATGGCAGAGGATCCCCAAATCCAGGTGTGAAAGACTTGTTGCATCTTTCCCAAAAAGACTCCTGGCTGTATTAGATCAAAAGGGGGCTTCTACTAAATACTGAGCAAAGGGTCTGAATACTTAGGACCATGTGATATTTCAGTTTTTCTTTTTTTTAATAAATCTGCAACAATGTCAACAATTCTGTGTTTTTCTGTCAGTATGGGGTGCTATGTGTACATTCATGAGGAAGAAGAATGAGCTTAAATGATTTTAGCAAATGGCTGCAATATAACAAAGAGTGAAAAATTTAAGGGGGTCTGAATACTTTCCGTACCCACTGTATATACACACACACATGTATGTATATATACACATACACATATATAGGTGTGAAAGTTGCAGAACCAACCGGTGTGAAAATAGCAGAGCCATATCCCTGTTCTATATTAATTCTAATACAAACAATCTTTTTTTTCTGGTTCTGGACATGCTACAGAGCTGAAACTTCACAAGTACACTTTTTAGACGCCCCAGACACTAAATCCAAAATTCAAAGAAATCAGATTTTTTTTTTTCAATAATTTTTTTCAATAATTGGCTCTCTATCAAAAATGACAATTTTTAAGAACTTTTTTGTGTGATTAATAGTCCCTGGGGCATGACCCAGAACCCTAGGCACTTTTTAGGGGCATTTATTGGGTTTTAGGGCTTCAAAATTGTGTTTTTTGATTCCAGAAGTTCGGGTCCCATTGATTTCAATGGGGTTCTGGAATCCGAACCGAACTTTCAGGAAATTCGGGTGTTCTGGTCGAACCGAACTTTTCAAAAGTTCGATCATCCCTAGTGAGGAGTACAAAGAGAAGTGTGTCTTTCCTACAATCAAGCACGGTGGTGGGACTGTCATGGTCTGGGGCTGCATGAGTGCTGCTGGCACTGGGAAGCTACAGTTCATTGAGGGAACCATGAATGCCAACATGTACTGTGACATACTGAAGCAAAGCATGATCCCCTCCCTTCGGAGACTGGGCCGCAGGGCAGTATTCTAACATGATAACGACCTCCAAGACGACCACTGCCTTGTTAAAAAGTTGAGGGTAAAGGTAATAGACTGGCCAAGCATGTCTCCAGACCTAAACTCTATTGAGCATCTGCGGGGCATCCTCAAATGGAAGGTGGAGGAGCGCAAGCTCTCTAACATCCACCACAGCTCTGTGATGTCGTCATAGAGGAGTGGAAGAGGACTCCAGTGGCAACCTGTGAAGCTCTGGTGAACTCCATGCCCAAAAGGGTTAAGGCAGTGCTGGAAAATAATGGTGGCCACACAAAATATTGACACTTTGGGCCCAATTTGGACATTTCCACTTAGGGGTGTACTCACTGTTGTTGCCAGCGGTGTAGACAATAATGATTGTTTTGTTATTTTGAGGGGACAGCAAATTTACACTGCTTTGCAAGCTGTACACTCACTACTTTACATTGTAGCAAAGTGTCATTTCTTCAGTGTTGTCACATGAAAAGATATAATAAAATATTTACAAAAATGTGAGTAGTGTACTAAATTTTGTGAAATACTGTACATCTCTGATTGGTCAGTTCACGAGAGAGCATATGGATTTCATATGCTGTTTTATTTGGATGTCTTGTAAGTGCAACCCCTTATTTTTATTAATAAATGGGTATGGACATATTACACCATGGAAGTGTTCCTTTGTTTTTAAAACATGAATTTCGCTGGAGGAGTATAAGTGGAGAGATCATGTTTACGGTTTGAGGGAGACCTTACTTTCCTTGCGCCCAACTTGACAACCTGTCACTCAGTGGTCAATTACATCTGGTAAGCAGTTTGTAAGAAACACTGCAGGTGTGGAGGTTAGCTCTCTTGCTGACTGACCACAGTCAATTGTGACAGGGACGCACACAGAACCTTTATATAATGAGCCCCAGACTTTCCAGAATTTTCTACCACACCTGATTGGACACCTTTATCTGTGCATAAAGGTGTGGGGGGAAATTTAAAGGGACAGTACACCTTATTTGATAAGCTATCTGATAACTATCTTTTAATGGAAAATATGGGTAGAATGGAAAGGCAGCCATGTGCCAATGGAAGTGTGACCAAATATTGGTCCCACTTTAAGCATGTAAATGTTATTAAAGGTCAGCTCCACAGACAT